>NC_056750.1:123461877-123504731 GCF_019279795.1 Protopterus annectens
GGGGTTTGGCCATGGCCCTGAAAGAGAACACAAACAGGATATCAGAAAACTATGACAGCAAAATATGGCACACATACTATACATGATACTCAACTGTAGTGATATAATACTACTCCCATATGTAGCACCTGTCTGTCTCTTGGTGGATACACATGTACATGGCCAGATATCAGTGCTCAGCCAACAACTGTGCAACAGTACCTGCCACATTCCATACAACATAGTACCAAGCCCCAGCAGTCAGCACACTGAGACAGGTCCAATGCACCACCTCACTCTGGGGGTTCGTAACAAGGTACTGTATGTGGAACGTCATCCACTAGTGTAATCTGGACACATACTAATCAGCCTGGATATACATATCCCACCACCACCACCAGCACAGTAGACTACATTGAAATATATGTGAAAAGATGGATTTACACTTGTTAGGACTGAGATGGATCCATGCAGCCCACTGGGCCAGTGGAAGCCACAACCCACTATGCTGACCCCTTTGCAAATGCTTCCCATGGACATCCCCAAGAATGCATGGAACATGCACACCCAATTCAAACCCAGACCCTATGCACACAGGGTAAGCATCCTGTCTGGTGGACCCTAGCCATAACTAAATTGTATAACGAAATAAGTAAGCTACTGCAGGACAGAGCTACATCCCATAAAGGGAAGACATGTCTACTCAGCACTATTAAACAGCTAGGTTCTCTCGTAACTACATCCAAAGGCAACTTTAGGAGGGATATCGCCAAGGACACTACAGATAACCACAATGCCTTCTTCATTTCTGGTCCAAACCCACAATATGGGTGGGGTTAGTACATGACAACAATTAATCCACTTAAACCACAGATATTGCCAACATTGTGGCAGACAGGTTCAGTGCAGACTACACCCCTCACTCTCCCCCAAAGGTGGTAATACGTATCCCAGCTGAATATGACCTCTCTGTCATCTCAGATGTCCAGGTGAGAGCCACTTTCGGCGAATCAAAACACACAGCATCAATGGGACCTGCTGGTATCCCCAGTTGCATGCTACGTGGACTCCAAGGGGTGCTAAACCCACATATACAAATGCTATTTAACCCTAGCCTTACTACAGGATATGTACCTGAACACTGGCGCACATCAGCAGTGCTCCCACTCCACATCGGAGGCACCTCTACAGACCAATACAATACAATACACTACAATAAGTATATATATATATATATATATATATATATATATATATATATATATATATATATGTATATATATATATATATATATATATATATATATATATATATATATATAGATATATATATGTATATATACATATATATGTCTGTATACCTATCTACATATTTATATATATATATATATATATATATATATATATATATATATATATATGTACATATATTGATATAGATGTGGAGGGGGGGTGACAGAGAGGGGGTGAGTGTGGAGGATGGGTTCGGACAGGGTGAGTGTGAGATAGTCACATACAGTCATATCTGTAGACAGTCAGATCTCGCCGTCTATGTATATGTATCTACATATGTCTGTGTATGACATGGATATGTATGTACATATTCTTTGTATCTATATCTGTGTATGTATTCCCACATCCCTCTGTATCTATGTATACAAATATGCATATTATATATATATATATATATATATATATACACATACATACATACATATATATTGACATACATACATATACATATGACAGATAATTTGATAAACATGTTTATTTACATAACTGTATACACACACTAACATATACTGTTAAGCAGACATAACTGTGAAACCTAATTGTACATTGCACTAAGTCCTACATACAACCTACAATGATATGTGCACATAGATGCCTTCACTTACATATGTATGTACAGCCTTCAGCGATAGCTGCGGTATGTCCCCTGCCCTATGCACATCTCCATATACATGTAGATACAGAGCAATAACACATATGGAGGATTCACAGGATGTACACTATTAAATAGTTACTTTACATTACCTGATTTTGTCACAGCTTATTGCGTAGGTGTTTGTCCACGGGTTTGATTCTTGTGCAGATGTTGTCCTGCTTATTGCTGTGGTTTGTTTGTCTGCTGCTTGGTATTATTAAGGTTTTCTCTCTCTCTCTCTCTCTCTCTCTCTCTCTCTCTCTCTCTCTCTCTCTCCCTCCACCTCCACAGGTTGCAATGAAAGTATTGCATGTGTGGAATGGGAGTACAGGATGCATTTGTAGGGATCTGCATATGTCCATGTGATGGCCTCTTCACCAATTGTTAGCCAGCATTTGCTAATTGTATGCAGCCGATTGTGTGCTGATTGCAGTTGTCACTGTGATTTCACAACAGTGCTATATAAAGGTGTGTGAGATAGGCGTAGCCCTTTCAGATTATCAGGGTGGGGTCAATGCTGGTATGCTGTAGACAGTGTTCTGTGAGTGTAAAGGTTAGTATCTCTCTCTCATATCTCAGGCTTTGCTGTAGACACTGTAATGCATGTAGTTGTGTGACCTGCATATTCATTTCCCCATGTTATTGCAATACGTGTGTATGTGAACTGACACATAAGACTACTACTACTGTTAATATGGGTGTGTGTGCTTTCCTGTGGGACTTGTGGTGTAACAGGTATACAGCAGTGTCTCTTGCCATTTGCTGCTATGGCTTCAATATTTGCCCTTTACATTCACTCCTTGTATGCCTGCTAGGTGTCTTGCCTGTACTGTGTTGCTATGTCTTTCCTATTTTCCATTTACATTCACACCTTGGAATGCTTGCTATATCTGGTAGGGTGGTACTGCATGCAGTTTGGTCTGGCCATGTTGTGTTTGTTGAACTGTATTAGGGTATTTGATTATGCTGCTGGGCAGGCCTCGGATACTCAGTGGTGTACACCAATTACATTGTCTGGTATTCTGCTGTTGTGACTGTAGGTTGTCCTGAACATATATATTACTACACATTTTGCTGTGCAAGTGGGGCATACTTACAGTACATCAGAGTTAACATTAAATGTGTTATAACACCTTTCTGCCTACTGTTTGTACATTTCACAGGGAGTCAGTGGGGCATTCATGTATGTCAGTCACTGTTGCTATGTGTAGGCCCTTAAGAATTCAAATATATCAGTGTCATACTTCTCAACTGTACAGATATTTAATGAATGTCCACAAATTTGCCTCATATCATTGTTCCATTTCTCATTATTTAGCTTTTTCTGCAAAATCAGTCAGGATTCAGGTCAGAATATCATGACAAACAGAGTTTCAGACTTCATACACTTCCAAACATTCACAGTACTGTACATCCTGTTAGTCTAACAACTTTATCAGTTTGTAGGAGCATTATTTGGAATATGTCCCTGTTTCTGTGCCTTTGCTCCACAGTATTTATTACGTAGTCCAGATTTCATGCTGTATGTGGTTGTGAGGTACATCCAGTGTTTATCCTGCTGTGTGTATGTGTGTGACTTGCAAGGTGCTAGAGTGACAAATTAACTAATAGCTACCAATTAGCATGTCTGTTTCTCTTCACACACTACTGTTATAGCAATCCACTACATTTGACAGTAAATATGCATAACATTCTTTATGTACTAGAATTCCTATATTCTCTTTACATTCATTCCTACTATTGCATGATATATATATATATATTTTAGCACAATGTTCTTGTATAGTAGTCATGGCTTAGTGGTAAATCATGCAGACAACTGTTTCCAAGGTCCTGGGTTTGGGACTGACAGTGGGATCTTATTTTGCTTTTGAGCAGTCTACAGGCCTTGTCAATCAGAGTGACTAAGGCACTTTTAAGCAGTTGTAAGTGGGTTAGCGCTGGTTTGCGCAGAACTCATGCATGCGCACTGGCATTTAACTCCGCGCACACATGCGTAGCTAAGTGCACACAAGCGCATACCCGCTTACAACTGTTTAAAAGTGCTTACGCTTGCGCACACCCGCACTAATTTCTTTGAAAGAAATGAAAATGGGGAGACAGGAAAGTGGTGAAAAAAGAGGTCACAAAGAGGGTAGGGCAGTAGGAAAACAAGCATGGGAATTGTAGGAAGGGTGTAGGAAAGGCCCATAGCTGCCCATTTCTTTATCAGCAACAGCTGTGCATACATGTGTAATTTGGTGTGCATTTTGAAACCTTCCACCCCTGAGAGAGGGGTGAGGACAACAAAATGTGTTGTACAGCCAATTGTAATTAACAGTTCACATGTCCAGCAGACATGTCTGCGATATGGGCAGCTATGTATGGGGCGTGATTTTTTTGCGGAAACAGAGTGCCCTTTTTTTTTTTTTTTTCAGGTGCGAGTGGAATGTCAGGTACGGGAAGTAGGTATAGTTGGGGAGGTAGGTAGGGGTGGTTAACAGACAAGACAAACAAGACACATACAGGGGTGGTGTATGACACATGTGGGGGGGATACACATTTGACGGGGACGGATGTTGGGATAACTAGAGCCCATGAGCCCACAGACGGCAACAGTGGAACTGACATCCCCACCCATGGGCAGTTGCCACTGTACTGCCCAGGGTGGGGCTGTGCTGGGGGCTGTGTAGGCCAGGCAGCAGGCACGCCCGTGAGTTGTGCCACCTGTGCCTCAAGCTGACGTAGGGGCCCAAGCACAGAGTGCTTGATCTCCCTACGCACCACAGTCCGGACACTACGGAGGGTGAGAGTGCGATCTCCTCCGGCCACGACTGCAGAAGGGGGATGGGCCCCATCCCCTGCAGCGCTTCCACCTGAAGGTGGCACAGGGCCACTGGAGGAGGGTCCAGCCTGAGCACTAGTGCCAGGTGCAGTTGCCAGCTGAGGTGGGAGAGGTGGGTCCGCTGGAACCCGCCTTCCCTGTCGTCCTATGTTTTCGATATTTTAGGATGGTGTGGGTTAGTAACAAACAATACCATTCACAATTAGTTGTAACAGCATGCATTGGTATTCCCAATAACCAAACACCCATATATTCCAAACATTGAACAGCAGGCATAACACATGCGTGATTTCAACAACAGTACACAATCCAACAGCATGCAGGATTGATTGATGGCAACAGGCCATCAGGTTCGAATGTATGAGCAGGGCACATGCATCAACATACATGCAAATATTTATGAACCAACGGGACAAATGTCCATGGAAATGAATTGCGTGTACACATACCCATTTCATGCGAGATGGATTATTTGTGGTTTTAGGGTGGGGTGGAGAAATATTTCATTAACAACTCCAATTACCTATACATATGCTGTACATTTCTAATAGCTGCAGATATATGCACTCTACAGGTCTGACTACAATTTCCTAAGTGCAAACCTATGCATGTTGGTGATGGGAATGTTACTGCTACATTAATATACATTGCATTTTTATTCATACATGCTCAGATCTGCCTCTGTTCAGCTACAGCATCCTGCTACTTTTAATTTCTATGGCTCTAGACAACTGTGGATGTTTGGTATTGCATTCAAACAAACTATCTGCATATTGCTAAGGTGCAGCTACATATCCAACTTGTGGGACACACATATTACAGCTTCACTTCTGTTTTCTGTGCCTGTCTCATTCATTTCATGCTGTACTGACTGCAGTATACTTTATTCAGGAGTTAATACAACCTTTTTGGTGGCGCCATACCTCTTTCTCACACTCTCGCTTCTTTTCTATTTACAATTAAGAATGGTACAAGATTCTAGGCTCTATTAACATGTTTTACATGATTACAACTATCCTTTCCCACAGTCTCACTTGTGTCAGGTTACGCAGTTTAAACAGGGATATTTCTCACACATCTGTTGTACTGAACTTGTGTAGCTGTTATATACTGGCTGCTACAGGATATGTGCTATTACATTACAGGTGGATCATCTAGCAAATTCTCTCTTACACTGTTACTTGCAGTTTTTATTAGTAACTGACTACACTGCACTCTTTTACAAGCTGTCAGACATTTATTTTTTTACAGTTACAGGGAGAGGTCTACTAACCTGCCTGCTGGTGCAACCACAAAAGCCTATCGCCATAGGCTCTATGATTCGCAGTCCGTAAACCTGCAGCTGTAACATAAATTAAGTGATATTGGAATACACATCTACATATTATCAGATATTTTTATTTCTTACATAAATAATTGCATGTAACTTACTCAGTAGTGGGGCGTTGGGCATTTGCTGGGCCTCCTGGATCCAACGGTTCAGTTGGTCCTGCTTGCATCTCTTCAGGTCCGCATGGTGGTGACGGACCTGTTCACCAGTCCTTGGAATTCCTGTGGCACTGGTGAGATCACGTGCCAACTGGTCCCATGCCTCAGCTTTGTATGCACCCCACAGGACCTGGCCCTGCATGAGTTGGGCCTCGTGATCATGGACAAGGAGCCAGACCATATATCTGGACTCCTCAACGCTCCACCACTGTGCTCGAAAGCAACTACCCTCACCTACACCTGACATCCTGACTGCAAGTACTTTCCACAATCAGTTATGCTGTGTATTCCAGCCTATGGTGCTTATATATGCCGTTTTTCCCGTACTTATGTGTGATTGGCCAGTTTGGAAATGTATCAGCTTCACAATACCTGCTTTGTCATGCTTCTCTTTACATTCATTCCTATATATTTGCTAATTCTGCATTTCTAAATGCAAATGTCCTGGCTTAGTGCTTCTGTACTTTGACTATGGTGCATAGTATCCTGGGTTCGAGTCTGGACATTGCTTTTTATTTTTTGGTCATGACTGTCTACATGGGCTAGGAGATGTGTCTGTGTATAGGCAGTTTTGATACAGCTTGCTGAACGGTGCCCGCCGGTAGGCTTGTTGGCGCGGTGCACAGCTCCGCACAAACAGGTTACGTTAGTTTATGCATCATTTGGCTTTCAGCACGCATATTACATTCAGCTCAGCTACAGGCACACGGTTGCAACGTGTTAAGGTGCTGCTCAATCCCGGGCACTCAGTTTAAACCTGGTAGACCACTGCTCACCTACGGGCAGAGATGTTCAGCTTGTTGGAGCATAGCTCAGCTGTGTGCATTTCTGACATATTTGTATTTTTTTCTTATCTCACATTTCTTCTATCCGCATGGCCCATTTCATTACATTTTACATAAAATATGATTATATATCTGTACATATATGTCCGGGGATTGTTTTGTGCTTATTTCACTAAAAAAAAAAAAAAAAAAAAATTGATGTTCTTGGAGCTCGAACCGTGACTGCCTTCTCTTCAGCCGGCATCTCTACTGCTACGCTATTACTTCTTGGCTTACTTTGCATATTTAGAACTTATATGCTTTTACACTGACTGCTAACTGTGGCTAAGCGAAGGGCACACCCACGCAAATGAGCGCAATTATGGGCAAACATTTAAAAATTTGCAAAAAAATATATAAACGTTCATTTTTATGTTTTATATGTTTATAGTCTGTGGGGGCATGTGTTGTGTTGTGTTTGTTGACATTTACATGGGCTCGCTCGTGGGTGTTTACTTTCGGGACTGTGACTCCTCTGGGGGCGTGTCCGTTTGCATGACTCGCCCTGTGGACACGCCCCCTACTTTCTTACACGGACCGTGTTAGCCTTAGGTGTGAGTCAGCATGCTCTCATGAATATGCAAGGCATGCTGACATCACTCCGTTTAACTGCAGCCTCCATGTAAGACTTATAACTCTTACATGGAGGCTTCCTGAATCCTGCCCTGTATATTTCCAAAATGTTTGAGAAGCACAGTCAGAACACAAGGAGGTTAAGGTGAAAAAAAAAAAAAAAAGTTTTGTTTTTCTTTTTGAAAGGGAAAAAGGAGGAACAGAAGGCCTTATCAAATGTTCTCTCTGTATTAGGCAGAATGAGCTAATGACACTAGACTGGGGGGAGTGTCACAGTAGGGGTGGGCAACTGCAAAGCCAGCAAGTATAAGAACAAGACACCAACAGGGAGGGAGGGTGGGGCAAAATAGCCTGCAGACAGCAAGCACTGGAGACACAAATGAAAGTTTTTAAACTGATAAGGATTAAATACCCGAGACACCTTTCATGTAGTAACAGTGCAGTACATCTTGAAGTTTCTACGGAGGTATTGTAGGATCAATATAACCTGCATGCTATATAGGAAACATTTAACAACGGATTAATGAATAAGCCTGCAATAAACAAGAGTATAGTTGTAATAAATGTGAGGTCCTCCATTACGGTAGGTGCCCCACAAACATATGAATATTATGTGTGCAGTACCCACGAAGGTATATGTGGTATGTACACCCATCTACCTGTCACACACACACACAAAACATTTGCAATGCAGACTGTAATAACATCACAAACAGCCAGTCAGTCAAGGATATTAGCACAAGCGTTAATATACCTTTTGGGAGATACAGTTGTAGTGGCTCCATGTCGAATTCTTGCTGTTGTACAACGGAACAGACGCCGATGTAAACTGTTTATTTTGCAATACTGTCTTATCAGACGGTACACATAACTGCTACACTCACATGTACAAACACATAACTATATCTGACACACACAATGCATAGATGACATCCATTCAAATATGTGTATTTCCCCATGTATCCATTGTAATTCACCACAACAAAACACAGCCATGCTGTCTTCCCTAAAGTAGGCTAAAGGGCATCGCCCATGTGAAGTGTTCCACTATAATCCACTGTTGGCGTTGAATTGTCCAACGGAGTAGCTGCACAACTGATGTGCACGTAATACACAAACACCAATTGGTGCCAAGATAACCCATGTTAAAGGTATCTATGTATAAAAGGATAGCTTTCCAAACATTCCAACCGTACTTTCATCACATTGAAAGTGTTCCTGTTCGGATTAATGAAAAAAATAAAAATAAAAAACAACTTAACAGTAATATCGAAACACAACTATCTGTAGGCGAAAGGTTATAATGCTAATAAGGTATGTATAGCAGTCAGTTATGTTACTTTCATTCAGTGACTGTTCTGTATCAATGAATGTGTATGCAGTGCATAAACTGTGAAACGGTAGTTGTACTGATGTGTTGTTGAGTATAGTAACAGTCATAGAAATTGTTGTGTACTGATGTAGGACACAAGGTAAACACCTCATACACCACAAGGGATGCTATATAAGGGCTTTGAACATAACAATTACACTGCATCTGCTCTCAGTGTTACTGTTTGTCCAACAAGTATTATCCATAAGGGGGGATAGTATTATGTGAACATATTTTCACACTACGCATATGTTTGTGCCTATAATGATAATAATATGCGTAAGTTGGCTGTGCTATGCAATTGTGCTCTGCACTATGGGATAATTGTAATAAATAATTTAAAAGTACTGTATGTTACCTAGATATGTCAAATAATGTACATAGTAGTACTGTTATATTATGTAAACATAAGGTATATGTCTATTGGTATGTACAACACACAGGAATAGGATAGATATGTGTTGTACTCATTACACACTGTAACAGCATGATAGATAAATGAAATGTAAGACAGACTCAATTATACATGCACAAAGGGCTTGTAATAGTATCACATGTTTACAGGTAGGTAGTATGCTGTCTGACCAGGTACATTTGTAAGGCTAACTACAGTGTTTTCACTGTTGGCACATACCTAGGGTAGTGATCTGTCCCTGTGAATAACACAACATTTGTTCACTACACCTGTGTACAGTACATCTACTGCAGTGATTCCTGGCGTACATGTTAGTCTCCCATCCACCCATTGAACTATATTATGAATAGTGCTAGTGAGAGTACCTGCCTGAGGTACATAGGAAGCATGTTCAAAACAATAGTGAGTGTTGTGTTGAGGAATGTAACCGTCCAGCATGTATTACATATCATTGCGTTTTGGTACATATCCCACACCATTTTGTTCATACTGGCTTTTGCTTTCCTTTGTAATGTGGAGCATATTCATCAATGTTGTTGTGGAAATGGCCCTTGTCTTTTCAGCACAGCTCACCTCTGAGTATGTAGAATGCAAATTACTACAGTTGCGTTTTCTGTACTTGTGTTGCATGTGTCATCCTTTGGAAGTCAATAATCATGTAAATGTATTAATGTTGTGGTATTTAAAGATGTAGCTGTTACATAATGTACACCACAAAAGGAGTGTGGTACCCTTTAATGTGTTTCATAAGTTAGGAGTATAAAAGTACCACGTGCGTCTTTGTTCTGCCTACAGACACATGACACATTAGGGTGTCCATGTAAGATATCCATGTCAACTTGTCAATATGGTTATTCAAGGAGTGTATGCTATGTATGCGTGTACTAAGATTCTCTATAATGTCTTATGTATGTAGGTGAGTACCACCTATGTGATATTCATTGGGTGACTGGTGTAATGCAAAGGGGATATGTGTGCACCTTGTCGCATGCATCATGAGGACATGTTATTGACAGCAAGTATCTGTCACAGTGACACCCTCATGGAACGTGTCTGTATCAGCTGGTGAATCAGCCATAGTTCCTACTTTGCATTTGTCTGGAAACCTATTCATGGAAAGTCTGTCTGTGCTAGCCTCTACATCAGGGAACCATATAGTGAACATGACTGTCCATATGACTGAGGACTGTGTTATGTAAATTGTAATTGATTTACATTATGAACTACAGTATGCTGCCCTCACTGTGCGTTTTCTGTCCATGAGACACCTTGCATAACACCTGTGGATGTAGGGGTCAATGTGTACTTGCATGTGTATGTTGACAATACCAGAATGGGTAACTGTTTTTCATACTAATGAGATGACAAGGTAGGCTGTGTGGACCTCCTTGGTGTCATCTACTACTGTGATAACTGTCACAAATGAGTACACCATGTGTAGTAGCTATGGTGTGGCCTGAACAAATTAATCCTGAGTGGTATGAAAGGTATTGAGGCAAACAATGTTACTGTGAATGACTTCCATGATGATGTGCCCCATAGCTTTGCATAACAGTCTATTCATGTCTATAGGGAATACTCCCTTTGCTCCATCGTGGTGCCACTTTTGTGGATTGTGATAATCATTGCTGTGTGCCATTTGGGGTCATAATGACTGACACAAGGTTAGGACTGCATTTGTTGTTCATGTGTACAGACATGTTGATCTTGTGTATGTGTAAATTGCAGCATGGGCTGTTGGACAGTCACATGGAGTATTTGTTCCATGCTTTACACACTGCAGGTTTGCACTGTGTAGTTGTGACTGCAGGGACTCTGCATTGTTCCACTATAGATGTCTGCCCTGAATGTTCTGATATGGTTGTAAAGTTATCATATAACCTATCTTCCCAGATATTGGCAATATCTGCTGTTTGTGTAATGTTGCTGCCTAACCATTGTATGTCACAGCAGATGTGTGTATTGTCATCAAGAGTATTGACATGTCTCACAATACTGTCTGTAATTCATTGTATTGTGTGGCAGTAATGTTTACGTATGTAGCTTTGGAGGATGTGAAAACGCATCTTACATCCAAAGTGAGACTGACCAGGGAGCTAACACAAACACAGGATTGTACAGTACTTTGCAACAGAGTCCTCTGTGTGTTTTACATTATGTGCATGTCACTGTACCCCAGAGCACTGCCTTTTAAATTGTGTATCCCATCATGCCTCTGTTTAGGATAGTATGATACATGCAGTTGTGTAAGTGGTAGCACTTGTAACTATATTGTCCATCTGCATGTTTGTCATGATATGTAGTACTGCTGTGATAACATGTTGTAAGTTTGCTTTGTAAGCATATTTTACAATGTTTATTGTGAAGGGTGTGTTGCTGTGCTGTGGCGAACAAGGCTGATTAGCATATGTTATTATCTGACCAACAAGTGGATAACCCCAGGTGAAGAACAACAGACATACATGTTGGTATTGTACAGATATCACATATTGTTGTCCATGATGGTTGTGTGTAAAGATTGAACCATTCAATTATAGGATATGAATCCCAGAAAGCATTGCCCTAATGTGTTGGTACATGAGTAGGTAACCCATTTAAGTGTGGGTTACTGTCAGTGTCATAGCAGTATATCATGTTTGAATCCTACTGTCCAATACGGCAAGAAGTGAGGTCCGTTACTGTTGGGAATGTTGTTGAATCTCTACTAACCTACAATGTGTATAGCACGTCTGCACACAGTTATTCTACCTTGCAATACCTCTGATACATTGTGCTGAGCAACCAGCTTGGAGGTGTGTATGTTATTGTGAAGTATGGACACACCTCCACTGTGTGTGTTACAGTCCTGCTTACATGACTGAAATGTGTGTTATGTGTAATACCTGTCAGTGAAGGTGTGTCCCTGGAGTTTAGAAGCAGGTGTCACTCACTGCAGAGATATTGAAGTGGTCCATTGTAAGGAGTTCCTCACTTGACAGTGTTTTACGTGAAGATGTCAAGCACTGAGTAACCTAACCGTCATGTTTGGCTTGTGTGCACCTATTTTGTGGGTGAATGTAATTTAAATGAATAAAACAGGCAGTATAGTAGCATCAAGAGCCAAACATGTTATCTGTACTCCCATGGCAAGAGCCAAACATGTTATCTGTACTCCCATGGCAGGGAACCTGTGACAAACCATCATGAGGTGTTGAACATGACATTTAAAGAAGCATGATACTTCAATATCTGTGGAATAACACAAGAAGCACATGCAACTGTTGAAGTGAATAATGCAGTTGATGTACTGTGGTATCAGTCATGAGTAATGCAGATATATCCACAGGTCTTGGCTGTTACCTGGCTGGCCGACAACATCACACAGATACACCATTTGAATGTACATCTACTACAGTAATGTATGTCACAGGCCTGTCACACAAACATGGATACTGATAGTGATATTTTACCTGTTGATGAGTGACCTCAGTGCGTACGTGATATTGCTGATGTTACCTGACAGACAGATGTAAAGTACTCTTGACTTGTGTAGCTCACACAGTGTAACATCAGTGTGACTGCATACAGACTCACCTATGACTACTGAATTGTGTATGTTGTAACAGCATATTGTCTCTATTTAATGTGCACACATGGGTCTGTGTGCTATATGTAATCTGTGTGTTTCATTCTGATGGGGGCTACCTGTGTTGCCTACACAGAGTACTATGTATGGGATCTGCAAATGTTGTCATTGCACTATGTGTGGCCTGTGGTGTTGAAGATGTACTGACAGTATATGATGAGTGTGGTGTGTTTCAAATGTTTCAACATACACATGAATGTCAGGTTCAGTGTGTGTTGGTCACACCATAAGCTCCAGCATGGCTACATATGTGCATCTCCCACAATCTGTATTGCTGTAGTTTATCATGTGAGCATTGACTGTGTACAGGAGACAATTGCTATATTGTATGATGTTGTCCATAGTCATCGTATACACAGTCAATAACACTGGGAATTGACAGTTGCACATGCCTGTATATTCAATCATATCTCAGAAGATATGTGAGTTAAGTGTCTACAACAGCTGTTCTGTTGTAAGCAAGCTTGCAATGTAATGACAAATGGTGTTTATCAATAGGAAATGATCATGAATGTCCACTATAGTACTTATTAGCTCATTAAGTGCTGACATGTTCTGAGCAAGTGCTGGCATTAATATGCAATACATATAGGATGTTGGTTAATATAGATTCACTGACCCACAACAGCTACACAATGCCATATCCATAAACACTGCAGACACCCTGTAACCATAAATATGATGTTACAAGTTGCACTCAGGCTGCATGTGACCTGTCCACATTCCCGTTTGTGTAATACACATACCAGAAAAATGTGTGTACTACACATACACATTCACGTAAAACATAGATTCATGTCAGTCTGTGTAAACAGACAATGGAGCACAGCAACAGTTATCACAACCTACAAAGTGGAGAAGCCACTCATAATGTTATCCACTGCAGTCATACCCTAGTTATTATGGTTTTAATGTCTATGAACCTTAATCATTGTACATGTAGTTATCAGAACAGATGTAGATGACACTGTGGCTGATTACACAATGCATAGCATACCTGTCAGAGGTCATGTGACATCATTGCACATACTGTGTTTCAACTACAGTCAGTATAGTAGATATGCCTTTGTGTATCACAGGAGTGTTCTACCACTGACCTGTTGACATAAGCAGGAATACCAAAGGTGTGTGAGTCACATATGCATATCACACCAGTGTCAGCTACAGTAAAACATGATTTAAGTTATGTACTCACCCCTCCTTGTAGGCCATACCACACAGACAAATGTGACTCATCTGTATATGTAAGTATGTGAATGTCCATGACCTAGGAGTAGTAGCTGACTCAGTGTTGTGGGCAACAGACATACTGTGTGTTGTGTGTGAGGTACGTGACCTATGTGGACAACCTGAATGATGATTACTGCATTGTCACCCCTGGGTTAACAACCCTGTAGCCATTAACTACCACCTGCTTAGCCAGCAACATAATGAACACTGTCTGTTAGGGATGGTGATGTGCAGTGTACCTCCCTGAGGTACTGATGCCACCAGGCCTATTAGGTAGTCATATGTTTAAAACAGAAGTGATGGTAGGGTGCCATCCATGTGCATGGTAATCATTGTATAGCCATACTCAGCCCTCAAGTGACCAATATTGGATCACAGATCACCTTTAAAGGGTATTGTCTATGCCTGCATGGGTGGCAGCAGCCTTCACAATCCTCATCTCCACTATGCATCATGCTGCATACCCTGCATAAAGACGTGTGCAACACTGTGATGTTGGACATGCTGCATGTACACTTCCTGATATGAAATACATGCATCATGGACAGACACCTGCCTAATACAAGGGTTATCACTTGCTGCACAGATCCCTGTGGCATACATGTTACATACTACTGCCATACCATGCTACCCTGTCCATCAATGATGCACATGTCATCTGTGTCATACATGGTGTGATGAGCGCATGTTACATGTATCATGTATTGTTTGGATAAGTAATGTGGCAATGAATCATCTGTCTGTGTGAACATGTTTGTGTGATACAGCTATAAAAGCTTACATTCTAACAGCATACATGTGACAGGCCATACACAGTTATACATGACCTTGCCCTAAAATGCTACAGTACTTAACCATCCCTGTGAATACCATTTGTCTAGCCATTGGCCCATGACTATCACATGTGCAACACAGGTGATATGTGTCAGGATGTTGAACTGCTGTACAGTGCCATGTAGGTGTATTTGTCAAACCACATGCATGTAACCATGTGTGTGTGCAGGTCTGCATTCATACTGCCATGTCCATTAAGCCACTGTGTATGTTGATATTTCACATATACACAGCATCAAAGTTAACAGCATGTATGTGTACACATGTAGGCATGTGCTGATAGGTGTGAACTACAGTACAGCCAAACAGACATGGCCACATTAAGACAGCATTCATATGTAATATGACCAATTCAATGAGGTGACACACATATATGGTGATAATATGCAATTCACACTGGATGTAGCATAGTTGTGACACTAAACATGTCAGTGTCATGCTGATTTGCAAAGACAACTGTTCATTTGTAGTAAATGTAATATATATGTGCATATGTATGTCTGTGCATTTGTGACATATTGTGACTTGTCTCTATGTTCATGTCTTACAGATAATGCCCCGAATAAGGCTGCCAGCCTACAGTCGCAATGAAGATAACATCATACTGCCATACTTGCAGGATAATTATGACCTGCTGTTTAGTCATATTACACAGCAGGCAGAACAGCGGGAGGAGTTGTGGCAAGAAATGTGCAGGAGGGTTAATGAGGTTGGCGGACATAACCGCACATACAAGCAAGTGCGCAGACACTGCACCGACCTGATTCGTCATGCCAAACAGCGTGCAGCAGCAATCACCAGAGAAACAGGACAAACAGGAGGTGGGGCACCTCTGCAGCTCCCACTGACACCTACTGAGGAGCTCCTGGCCAGCCTGGGGACCCCATCTCAGCAGCTTCCTGCAACATCTGCTGCCATTGTTGAGGTGGGTGACCTGGTAAGTCAGTACTCCATATATAACTATTCTATCCCATATTATTGCATGTGTCAGTGTACAATATTTAATTTAACATCATATGCAAGTTATATGCACACACTGGCCACATACTGTATATTGCTACCATAGTATATGGTATTGTACTGTATAATGTGTTAACATGCAATGTGCAGTCTGTAGCTGCATTACAGCCATGGATACTGACCTAACTGCTTTGTCACCCCTGTACAGGTACCTCTGGCATGTCGCACAGACATTAGGTCATTGCAGGTGAGATAATTATCAGTATCAGGCTTGTTCATGCACACATATATTTATGTGGCTAGGTAACACATGTAGACTTAAATGTATTGTCCAGTAATGCTATACAGATGGCATCTTTCAGCAATCACAGTGGCTACACATGTGCAATATATACAAATTAAATGAAACAACAACATTAATCCACATTAACTGTCATTGCTATAGGTGTGGACACCTGTGCATACAACAGTGGAGGTGTTGTTCACTGTATGAATATGTAGTATACATGAGAACAACACGTGTGTTATGCAAACAGTCATACACACTGAGCTACAACATGGCCAGCACACATGATTTACCATTGTGTGATATGCCCCTGCAATGACTGCACATAATGTGATGTGCTATGTGACATGTCCCACAAATGTATTGGCCCATCTGCAACCTTGTGTCACTATCTCACAAAAAATACCTTGCATATGAAACATACAACCTTTTGTCTGTATAACTGTGTGGACAGTGCAGTATCTCACATGTATGGTTGTATGTCATATGTGACAACACAGACATGTGAGATAATGTATATCACAAACATTCGTCCATCACATGTTCACACATGGTCATGGAGGGTGGCCATAGACATTTAGCAACACATAGTAGATGTGATATTTTCTGTGTGCATCCTGTTGCACATAGTGTACACATGGTCCAACTGTAGCCTTTGAATGGTTGTATAGTACATGTGTAACAGTGTACATCCTAAATCCCTGTGCACAGCTTGTGTATGTGTCAGTTAATAACAACACACAAGATGTGGTAGACATCATGACTGTTTGACAGCATGATAGGTCTTGCCTCTACAGTTTCCACACACATACACAGACAACACATAATTCCACAGATACTGTACATTTCCATGCAACTAATGTGTGTGGTACACAAATGTCATGTTGTATATGGTGTATTGCCAAGTGTGCCATGTGTGTACACAGTCGCCAGTCAGCTACCAAACTTTACCAGTTGTGCACGGGTGTCATATGTATGTGTTCCAGTGACCTGTCACACATGACACAGCATGGTTAATCATGGATACACCTCAACAACGTGGGTCACAAAACACAGTATGTATGTATGTAATGTGTATACATGCAGTCATGCCTATGCACTCTGTGTATTCCACACTGTATAGCAATAGAGACACCTCATGATGTGATACAATATTGTTGTGCATATATGTCACACTGTATAGCAATGTAGATGCCTCGGATTACCTGTCAATGCTTATGGACATGCAATAAAAGTGTGGTTTGTCTGATGGACATGCAAACAATGGTGCAATGTGACACCATTACACTGCTGTACATGTGTCATGACACCATAGTGTCACACGTGTATGCATGTCAATGCTCACATCAGTGTATTACATGTCATACTACATGTTAATGTCAAGAACATATGCCTCACAGATGCCATGTGTACTGTTAACCTGTGCTGGTCCACATGGTGTATCACAGGGATGAATGCTTACTACCATGATTGTGTGACATGCATGCAGTCTGCTATGACATATGCTTGCTGTTGTGTGCAACCCACGGATGTAACTTAACTAACAGTATTGATGTGTGAGCTGCATGCCATCTGCTGTATCACATGCATGCTGCACATTGTTTGTCAGATTACGTGTGTGTGTGTGTGTGTGTGTGTGTGTGTGTGTGTGTGTGTGTGTGTGTGTGTGTGTGTGTGTGTGCGTGTGTCACTGTGTGTCTGTGTGTGCATGTCTGTGTGTGTCTGTATTGTAATGTAGGTTCTTTGTTTGCCTTTACAGGTGTCGTTGATGCATTACCCTCCAGCGCTCCATCTGATGTTAGTGTCCCCACAGACAGTAACAATGATGACGTTATACTTGAGGTACAGGCAGACTTGTCAGGGGCTGACTCTGTGCCAGTGGTTGACATCCTATCAATATCTCCCTCTTCCCAGCACACAGTTCTGTTGGCGACACATAACCCATCACCAGTGGCCATAGAAGAATGACAGTTGCCAAGTGTTAGCTCTGCACAGGTACATGTGGTGGCTACAGAAGGCATGTCTTCACACCATGATGTCACTGCAATGTCTGCAGATGCCCCACACAGACATGTGTCCACTGGTGCTCGTAGGAGGACTTCTGGGCAACATGCACCTGCAGGACAGAGCACAGCAGCTGGTGTGACCAGACACATGTTTTGGACTGTAATGGCAGCACAGGCATGTGCAGAACAGCAGAACTGAGAAGGCCAGAGGCTTCAGAGGTCTGCAATCTGTTCCTGGACAGAGGCGTAGGCCACGTGGACACCAACCGACTACACCACCCAGCACAGGTGTGCGTGAATATGATACCACACATGCCCGGTCCCATAGTGCCGGTAGCAGCAGCAGTGCAGCTGCTGCACTTTCCACTCCAGGACACAGCAAGCCACGTGGACGTGGCCCTGGATGGTCCCAGCATAGACATGATTCCAGCGGACATGCATCAACGGACAGTAGCCAATCTGTGTCTCTGCCTGGTAGTGCCCGTGAAACCACTGGCAGGCACAGGTCACATGGCCGTGGCGGGACACAGTGAGCTGTACAACCTGGTCAGTACAATCTGGGACTGTCATCAATACCCTGTGTAGGCCCAACACATGGCAGAACTGTGTGCACACATACACGCACACACCACAAACATCTGTAGGGCACCTCCACACACACATGCATTAAATCACAAATGTCCAAATACATCTCTGTACCTGTCACACACAAATGATGTCATCAAGTGGTGCAGCCTAGGCCCCTGGCAAACATTATCACCCTGTGCATATGACGATGCCTGTGCCGCATCCCTGTCATCATCACCATTGCTACGAGGCCATACTGATAAGGTCTGATGCACAGAGTGAACAGAATAGTGACTGGCGTATATTACAATTGTTGTACCATGTACAGACACTGCAGACATAACATATAGTACAGGTGTGGAATGAATTGATGTATGCTCACAGTATGTGTCCTGGTAACAACACTGACAGCATGTTGTTAATGATGCCATGCTTCCCTCACTAACATCTGCTTGCACGTACCATTATGCACCACTGTTTGCAGTTACTATGCACTGTTTAGTGTTCACAGTATGTGTGTTGGTAATGACAGTAACAGCATGTTGGTAAAGATGCCCTGCTTCCCTCATTAAAGTTTATTAGCATGTGCCATAATGTAACACTGTTTTCAGTATCCCATGTGTACATATGTAGGACTCACAGGCATGTATGGCACTACCACCATGCTGTATGTAGCCTCATCCTCACTGTTAGAAGTGATAACAGTACAAACAGGTGTGCACATGTACTGATACAGGACCATGTGAGTTGTGTACCTGCCTACAGTGGCTACACACATTACATCCATACCAGGTGATATCACAGCTACAGTCACATGGTGTGTGTGGTTTATACAGTGGTGTAGCTGATGTCATGGTTACAGGCCAGTTGAATGCATGTTTACTCACTGCGTAGCAGCTGTACACCTTCACATTACAGACTGTAAACACGCACACACATACACAGACATGCACAGTAATATGTCCATACTGAAGGTGTCAATGACACTAAAACACACACCTGATAGTGTTGAGGTAAGGATCCCTGACTATGTGCTAATCAGCATTGCAGTACTATGCACACACATGATACAACACAGACTATGTAGAGACATAGTTTTGCAGGAATGCCTCAGACAAATGTCATCAACAGTGTACCTCATGACATCACCTTCAGAAGTCAGGGGTCCTATCCAACATTCATGGTAGCATACATCCTCACTCCATGCACTAAACAATCATACATACATATACACACAAACACTGTGGACTCCACATATATCATGCACATATAGATAGCTTACATGTGTGTTACAGTCACCAGCACTGCTTATGTCTTTCCGTGTACACTGCACTATATCCATGTCTATTCTACAGTGTACAGGTGTGTGTAACAATTGGGATGTGTTCCCCAGCATACCTGCCATATATGGCCACAGAAGCACACACACATGTCACAACTGTGAATCTGACACATGCTATCTCATGATACGTGACAGACATGCAGTAGTATTGTGTGCATTACAATGTGTAGTGCATCTACCTTCAGGAAATGTGCCGATATATGCACACAGAAGCAGTTGTGTTACAGGTGTCACATGCTCTACAATCAGTGACAGCCAGACCACTGTGTAGGTAATATATCTTCACTTTCCAGCAACATAAACACATCCTACTGCATGCACATGTTGTGGTATGATGGCATGTGATAAACATGTGATCTGTGTATTAAACATCCATTTTCACAGGTAGCTCACCACATTATGTACACACATCCATCCATACCTGTAGTACATGTAACTGTACTGTCAGAATATCAGCATGTACAGCAGTCAATGATGGGGCGCTACATGTTGTAGTCAGACATAGAAGGACTGCACAGATGACCTACTGCACATGCATCATATCAGAACACACAACACCACATGTACATGTGTGTAGCCGCAACATTGTAGTCATGTAGCCATGTTTGTGTGCATTGTGAATAGTGCACGTGTGGTGACATTCATGACACAATGATTTATTGTATGGCATTATACTTGTCATGGGTAACCGATACAGATAGGGTATGTCAACACACTCAACATTGCTACATATGTACTGTTAGTATTCAACAGAAATAGACATACCTTCCATGTGCATGCATATAATTGCTGTAGCCACTGCTGTGCAGAGAGGACAGCCATGGCTATGTTATGTATATATGTGTGTTTTGTGTGTGTGTGGCATGTACATATCAACTGCAGGTACCTGTATATCATATGCAAACATGTGCATTTTCTGTTGTACAGCTACAGTTATCTTTTACAGTTGTATAACACCCAGGGCACCTGTAATCTGTACAACCAACCTGGTTATCAACAGTGCTATGATTGCATTGCATAATATGTGATGGAATACTGTCACTACAAGTGTAGTCTACAGAGTTGATGTACAGCTAGGTACAGTACAGTGGTCATGTCTAACATGGTGTTGTATTGGTATATGTCTGTTTCTGTTCCATGTTTGTGCCGATGTCTGATGGCTACTTACTACACTGTGTTTCATTACACACTGTCATCTGCACCTGACACTTCTGTGATGTATTTTGATAGTGTACAGGTCGGTATGTGTGAGTGACGTTCATGTACGTGGTGACACTAACATGTACAGTGGTCCATAATGGTCTAATGTCCCACATGTCTGTATGTGAGATATATGGTGGTAGTAGTATTGTGCACAGCTAAGCCTTTTGCCAGGTGTTCCTCAATGCACAGATGTCAGTATTTACCATTGTTGAATTGAAATATTGATCTGGGATTATGAACAATGCAGATGTAGCAGTTTTTATGATACACATACAATGCAGTTGTCCTGTATGTGTGAGGGTGTTTAGCTGTTCTCAGCTTCTTTGTCTTTGTATGGTACGATATTTTCCACATACACACACCTGACAGGACATCAATGCAGGTGGTATTACTGTGACGAGTTTACAGTACTACAACTGCAGTGATGTGCAGCAGCACACGTTGTGTAGAAGACCACTGTCACTGATTACTAGTGTGGCGTGCATGCTAAGGATTATGATTACTGACACACTGTGCACTTCTGTGTGCATACAAGTCAGACCTTTAGCAGTAAGTGTGTAAGTGTGCCCAGTACATCATTGTGTGGATGCATGCATAGTTTGAGATGGCACACTGGAATTTACTAAGTGAGTGAGCATGCCCAGTGTCACCATGTGTCATTACTGTGCCCCTGGGCATGTGCGAGACCATTGTAATCCTGTATAGCAATGGTCATCATCCATGAAAAAGAGGGCCTTACACCTGTGCAGGGTGGCTTCCTACATTGTGCACAGTGGTTTACGGGTTTCTACACTGTATCTGCCAGCATCCATGTCGAAATACGTATTGGTAGACGGTCATACTAACTGTCTTGAAAGGTGTGCTGTGTATGGCGCATCTTGTATCTATGTAGTGTTGTGATCGTGCTCCATAGATATGCATATGTCCTGCTCATAACAGTGGCGTCTGTGTGACTCACTGTGCCTTGGGACAGTATTATGCTTTACAAATGATTACACGCAATACAATACCTATCACTGTTTGTGACATTGCTGAGGATGTGAACAAGCTAGAAGTATGCTTGTGTGAATACTGTGATCTAGTAATCGCGGTAGCGCATTCTGCAAATGCGTAATGCTGTAGTGTGATAAGGTAGTTAGGTCTTTGTTCTAATGCCAAGTGTGTGTGTCTGTGTGTTTCCCGCTGCATAACAACAGTGCATTGCTTTTACACTACTCACTCTCCATAGAATCCATACAGCATCTTAGCCTTTGCTGCTGATGTCAGCAAGGTAGAAGTATGCTTGTGTGAATACTGTGATCTAATAATCACAGTAGCACGTTCTGTAAATGCGTAATGCTGTAGTGTGATAAGGTAGTTAGGTCTGTGTTCTAATCCCAAGTGTGTGTGTCTGTGTGTTTCCAGCTGCATAACAACAGTGCATTGCTTTTACACTACTCACTCTCCATAAAATCCATACAGCATCTTAGCCTTTGCTGCTGATGTCAGCAAGGTAGAAGTATGCTTGTGTGAATGCTGTGATCTAGTAATTGCAGTAGCGTGTCCCGTAAATGCGTAATGCTGTAGTGTGATAAGGTAATTAGGTCTGTGTTCTAATCCCAAGTGTGTTTTGTGTGTGTGTGTGTGTGTGTGTGTGTGTGTGTGTGTGTGTGTGTGTGTGTGTGCGTGTGTGTGTCTGTATGTTTCCCCCTGCATAACAACAGTGCATTGCTTTTACACTACTCACTCTCCATAGAATCCATACGGCATCTTAGCCTTTGCTGCTGATGTCAGCAAGGTAGAAGTATGCTTGTGTGAATACTGTGATCTAGTAATCACAGTAGAGTGTTCTCTAAATGCGTAATGCTGTAGTGTGATAAGGTAGTTAGGTCTGTGTTCTAATCCCAAACCTGCCAAGTGTGTGTGTGTTTCCCCCTGCATAACAACAGTGCATTGCTTTTACTCTACTCACTCTCCATAGAATCCATATGGCGTCTTAGCCTTTGCTGCTGATGTCAGCAAGGTAGAAGTATGCTTGTGTGAATACTGTGATCTAGTAATCACAGTAGCATGTTCTGTAAATGCGTAATGCTGTAGTGTGATAAGGTAGTTAGGTCTGTGTTCTAATCCCAAGCCTGTCAAGTGTGTGTATCTGTGTGTTTCCTCCTGCATAACAACAGTGCATTGCTTTTACACTACTCACTCTCCATAGAATCCATACGGTGTCTTAGCCTTTGCTGCTGATGTCAGCAAGGTAGAAGTGTGCTTGTGTGAATACTGTGAGCTAGTAATAGTGGTAGCGTGTTCTGTAAATGCGGAATGCTGTACTATGATAAGGTAGTTAAGTCTGTGTTCTAATCCCATGCCTGCCGAATGTGTGTGTGTGTGCCTGTGTGTTTCCCGCTGCATAACAACAGTGCATTGCTTTTACACTACTCACTCTCCATAGAATCCATACGGCGTCTTAGCCTTTGCTGCTGATGTCAGCAAGGTAGAAGTATGCTTGTGTGAATACTGTGATCTAGTAATCACGGTAGCATGTTCTGTAAATGTATAATGCTGTAGTGTGATAAGGTAGTTAGGTCTGTGTTCTAATCCCAAACCTGCCAAGTGTGTGTGTGTGTGTGTGTGTGTGTGTGTGTGCGTGTGTGTGTGTGCTTGTGTGTAAATATGTATGTGGATATTAGCAGTATTGAATGTGCTGCATTATCTGTACATGATCAACTTGGATGTACCTTGATCTGTTATGGCTCTGTGATAGAGCACATACTGTGTGCTGTATTGAGCATGGGTTATACTTGTGTAGTGAGCACATATTTTGTTTCTGGGTATTACAAGGGACATTGAAAACAATGATAGTATAGGACATTTAACCATTTGTGTGCACATCTCAAAAGCAGTCAGCAGTTGTTATTACTTTGGAGGATGAGTATGGCTCATATAAGTAGCTATAAAATGACAATAATATGCAAATGAGGTCAACATTACTGGCTCACGTTTATCCACAGGTTGTGATGCAGATGCCATGAATGTATGTGTATACATTGCTAGATTCAGGACTGTAATATTGTTGAATGCATGGAGGGGTTGTCCATGTCCAGACATGTCAATCTGTACAGCTTGGCAGGTACAGTCTGTGACTGTCCAACAACCTCCTGTATATGGCTCACACATGCTGAAACTGTGTACATGCAGACACACAAAAAAACTTACTTCTAACACACACACACACATTGCATCAACATTGGGCTATGCATACACTGTTGTCCCTCGCGCACACACACACACACACACACACACACACACACACACACACACACACACACACACACACACACACAAGCATACATTTGTATTGGATGGCTGAATGACAGGCTCTGTAAAAAATACAACATACCCTGTGCATACGATGACACCTGTGCCACCTCCTGTAATATGTAACTTTCATGCAGGAACAGGCTAACATGGTGCTGATGCACAGGGTGGCTTTATAGCACTGTATCAATGTAACAATGTTGTTAACAGAAACTGTGATTTCCTTCTAGGTGTATGTAAGCAGGCATGATGCATGACAGCTATGATCATCAATGTCGTATAGTTTACAGCACTGTTAATTACAAATATGTATTATCCATCCATGTGACATGTAGTTGACAAGTGCTTTAATGCTCCAACACATGTGAGCAGTCACCAGAAGTGTGACTTGAGCAGCACAATCACATGGTGCATTACAATTTCTGTGTCTGCATGTGCCTCATTTTGGCAGTCATGCTTATGTGTGTGGGCATTCCTGATGTGTGTCATCAGTCACAGTTAAAGTACACATCCAGCATCCACCAGTAGGTGACCCTGACTATTGGCACCATTGACAAATGTTTTGTACAGCTGCATCAGATGCCACATATGAGAAGCATTGTAGCTTCCAGGGCAGCCAACCCACACATCCAGTATCATGGCGTAGCCATCACACACAAACTGACACTCGGAGGGGAAGCCCTTGTGGTTGATGTAGGCCCTACCACGTTCACTGGCTGGGGCTTTGATGCATATGAGCGTGCAGTGCATTGCACACAGTACCTCAGGGGATTCCACTATTTTATGGAGAAGACACATATTTCTGGCCAATATTTCATGGGAGTTGGGGAATTATACATGATCACCGACATGTGCTGACATGACATTCAAGAAATGGTACAGTACCCTGTATGCTCATGTTTGTGAAATACACATCATATCACCAGTTGATGTCTGCAAGGTAGCTGTTGCTAGTATTTTTAGGGCAAAATATACCTTGGTTTCCATTGGGATGGGTTTCCCTCTGTTGGTTCTGTGTATGAGACATGGCCTGCACAGCTCAACAATGTTCTGCAGGAGGTGTTTGTCAACTGTATAGCGCTCCACTATGTAAAGCTCATGTAGCCCATAGTAGGTTACCCTGTGCCTGCAGACTTTTCTCCATCTCCTCACTGTGTGTTTCTGAGCAGCATTCACATTGGCACAACCCTCATCATGTTGCATATGTTGATGTATAATAGCAATGGCAGACTGTAACATGTTGTTTGAGTTAAGCCTTAGCTGTTTTCACCTCTCTTAGTATAGTACAGTGTTGCAGTGTGTCTGAGAGAAACATGGTGGAATGTTGTTTGTACAATCATAAGTGTTGTGCTGGGCTACTGTAGTGCCTGTGTCATATGCTCATTCTGATTGTTTTCACTTGCTAGCTGTGGTAGTTCTCCTTCGTTAACTTACTGCTATTTGTTTTACCTTCCTTTTCACTTTCTGTTTACACAGTGAGTAGCACCATGCATAGGATCACAGAAAAGTGCAAATCCACTCACACGCGCGCACACAGGCTTATACATGATGACAAATGGTTACACTGGCTTACACGACATTGCACGGGCGTCAACATCTCACAGTAGCTTACTCGTTATCCAACGCGTGCACATGGGCTAACACGCGCGCACACAGACTTACTTGGGCTTATACAGGAGCACAGGCGCGAACACATTGTCAGCAGGTTTGCCAGAAACTTCAGTGATATCCATGGCATACACCGTCAGTTTCTTGACTTTACCTCGGATAAGTCATAACACGCCTCTTACACTGATGTGTAACTGACAGCAAAATTGTGACACACTGTTCCAATAAGATTACAGTGTTTTATACACACCCACTCATGAGGTTGCCTATCTTCTACTTTGACACTCCCCTTCACCTACTCTTACACTTATGAGGCTTGGTTCATATGGCATGACACATTTGTATTCACTATCCTTATGTTCATTTGCATAGCATTGTCTACTAATGCTTGCTACATATCTGAAAGAGCGCTTACACAGATAGCAAGCACTACTCAGTAGCCACATTGTCTTCAGCTTGCCATTCACATGCATGGCAAACTAACTTTTACATAAAATGAAACATTGTATTTATATTGTAATTATCTTTCTTGTTTTGAAAGCACAGCGCGTTTTTGCGCCGCTGCGGTAAGCTTAAATACATGAGATCGGGGAAGAACAAATGGAGTTCTATTAATTTCCAATGTACACAAATGCCACTGGCCTTATATTTGGTCATTGGCATGCTTCTCCTTCTAAATTCATCCTTTATTTGTAGCTGACATTGTTCCGTTTAGCTACTTGCCTAACGTTTCTCGGTTAAACATCAAAGTGCATGTCTGCACATATGGATCGCAATTTTTACATCATTTGCATAGCTCTCAGCTAGAAATGGGTTGATTTGCATATCCTAACATTGTCCGTGCAACATTCCTTTTAGGGGATGTCTTACACGTCATGACAGGATATTGCTGAATAGCTCGGCAGACATCTTGCCTTGCTGTATCATTCCACTGCTCGTACACGATGGGCAAGGCTTCGTGAATCCTACCCATTGAGTATCATAGGGCATAAGTAATCATTTACATTTATCGAGATACATGCTGTTTGACATATACATGTTTTGTCAGTTGTCCTCACGTGTTTCTTCACAGCTGTTCACCTGATATGACTAGTTCTGTACATTTATTTACGAATGGTTGACTTTCATACCTCTCAACTGTACACATTTAGAGTACATGTCCCAAACTTTTACTTATAATTATGTACCTTTTTTCATAATATTGTGCCTTTCTGGTAAATCAGTGGCAAGTCCTTAAAGACTGTGACGTTAGAAAATAATGAGAGACATTAGTAAGTTATAATTAATAACCATCAAAACATTCATACTAATGTATAAGGTATTATTCTATCAACTTTCCGAATTTGTAAGAGGTATATCTTCAATATACCCTATTTGTACTTATTTTAATATTCCTTTATCCAAATGTCTTATTATGAATATTTGACAACTATGATTACGATCTTACTCGTAAACATGTTGGTCCATGATAATCGGTTACAACACACTGATATAATCATCTAAGTCTTCACACAATAGTTTACACATTATACAGTACATGAGTTCTTCATGTTTGGGAGATGTAGGTGTGTGCTATACCCACATAGGGATATGAAGCACTCCCATGGGGCGTGCATAATAAATCTGTGCCAACCAACACCTACACACTTAAACCCATTATTGCATACCCATGATTCCCATACCTGACACACCTCCACAGTAGTCATAATACATGTTTAATGTGAGCGATAATAAAGTATGATGACACAACTAAGCAGTATGCACTGTCAGCGTATCGGGACATATGTGATACATTCTGTCAATACGTGTTATTACACTTGCATAACCTACTGGAGCATGTACAGCTATATTGTATTTGCGGATGTTACTTCTTTGCATCAATCATCACAGGTATGGGCCTAAAAAAACCCAATATTTGGGGTCCTGCAAAGGACACCTCTATCCATGTTTAAAGATTAGAACTTGCTGATCTAGCAAACTGTTACTTTCCAAACAATGATTTTGAAAGCAGCAGTGTATGTACCTTTATTGCATGTCTGTATGTCTATCCATAATAGCTATAATGTAACCTATTTATGTACATGTGTTATACATACCTCTCAACTGTACATATTTTCTCAGAATGTACAAACGTTTGCCACATATATTTGTTCCGTTCTTCAGAAAGGTTTTGCTTTCTGGCAAATAAGTAGCAAATTGTTAAAGACTGAAGTTAGAAAATAATGACAGACATTTGATTTGAAGACTCCACATTCTTCACTAACTTCATGGTAATGTAAAATGTATTATTCTGTAAACATTCCATGTTTGTAAGAGCCATATTTACAATATTCAGTATTTTGCAATAGTTTCTAATGACTTTGTTCAGATGTGTTATTCTGTAAGGTTGACAGGTATGCTCACCATCTTAGTCGTAAGCATGTGCATCCATGATAATTGATTACAACACAGTGATATAATCAGCAAGTGATCCCACAGTGGGTTACCCTAATATCCATTAAATATGTTCTTCATGGTTGGCAGATTTAGGCGTCTGCTGTACCCACACTGGAACATTAATCACTCCCATAGGGTGGACCTAATAAATCTGTGCCAACCAACACCTACACACCTAGGCCTATGATTGCATACCCATGATTCCCATAACTGACACCCCTCCACAGTAGTTGGAACACATATGTAATGTGAGAGAAATTAACGTATGAACACACACCTACGTACTATCAGTCTACACGTATCGCAACATATGTCATACCTTCTGTCAACCCTATGTGTTAATACACTTGAACAAGCTACTGTTCCATGTAAAGCTACATTCCAGTTGCAGCTGTATGTCCTTTGCATTGATAATTGTAGGTTACACCCTGAGGAATAAACTTAATTTTTGTATCCTGAAAAGGATACCAATATCCATGTTTAAAGATTATAGCTTGCTGATCTGGCACACGTGTCCTTTCCAACCAATGGTTATGAAAGCAGCATTGTACATTCATTTATTGCATGTCTGTATGTCTATCCATAATAGCAATAACATGACTTATTTATGTCCATGTGTTTTATCTACGAGGACATATGTATAGATGTTTGTGATTTATATACCAATTACTGTTGCATGTGCGTGTTTATATATATATATATATATATATATATATATATATATATATATATATATATATATCCACACACACACACACACACACACACAAACACACACCACACACACATATATATATATATATATATATATATATATATATATATATATATATATATATGTGTATATATGGGTTCACTTTATAAAATCGAAGTACTGAAATATAGAATTTCAGTATCTCAAAGCTATAAAGTCAAATGTGGAAAATAGCGAATGTTCATAATCGCAAATTCGAATATATGTCGAATATATATCGAATTCACAGTTATGAAGTTACGCTACATAATGTCCGGGTTTGTTCATAGGTTCATAGGTTCATAGGTTTCATAGGTTGGTACTAGGCTATCAGCCCTAAGGCCTATACAAGCCTAGCCATAACAATTCCCTGGCTATTTCTTCCCATGTCAGTTAAATGTCAGTTAAAGCACTTGGACAGGGTTATTCACATGTTTTTAGATTTATACCTGGGTTTACAAACACGGGTATGTGGGCAACTGTGACCAGATTATTATGTTGCCAATGAATAATATGTACGGGGATGTTTTGGTGGTGCACAGTGCCGTGTGTGGATGTAGGTGTTATGTCAGGTAAGTGAGTGTTTTGTAAGGGTTTTGAGTGTGAGTTACAGTGTGTGTGAGCGATTGGAGAATGTGCGTGTGTGAGTAAGCTTTTGTGTTGTGTTTGTGCGATCACGGAGTTACTATATATAAGTAGGGGTGTGTGGGGGGCACAGGGGGGCTTGCCCCCCTGCTTATGTGTGTATGAGTTGTGTATGTGTGTTGTTTTTTGTTTATGTTGTGATGTGGGTGTTGTGTTGTATGTTTAGTGTAGTGCGTGTGGTGTTTTCGGTTATGTGAATTTCGCAGTTTTTGTTTGTCGGTGTTTTGTGGATTTGGCTTTATAGTCTCTAGATACTGAAATTCAATATTTCAGCATTTGAGTTTATGAAGTGAATATATATATATATATATATATATATATATATATATATATATATATATACATAGACAAAGATAGATATATATATATATACATATATATACATATATATATATATATATATATATATATATATATACATACATATATATATATATATACATATATATATATATATATATATATATATATATGTGTGTGTGTGTATATATATATATATATATATATATATATATATATATATATATATATATATATATATATGCTTCTGGGTCATAATATCGACAACTAAGAACATCAACACCAACTTCACCGACGCAAAAACACCGACACAGAAATGATCGACACTACAAATCACGGATATATAACAGGTAAGGGGTTTAAATTTCGCTAATCAAGCCTACCATGGTTTAGTAAGTGTGGCAGTGTTATGCATGTGTTATGATAATTGTATTACTTAGTCCTTATGGTAGGCACGATTAGCGAAATTTAAACCCCTTACCTGTTAAATGTCCGTGATTTGTAGTGTCGATCATTTCTGTGTCAGTGTTTTCGCGTTGGTGAAGTCGGTGTCGATGTTCTTAGTTGTCGATGTTATGACCCAGAACCATATATATATATATATATATATATATATATATATATATATATATATATATATATATATATATACATATATTTATCATATAATTCTTTAGTTGCAGTCTGTGGATATATCTCTACACACAAATATATACATCTATATATAGATATATAAATAAACATGTACAACACGCCATTCATTTGCTATGCTGTGAACTGGTTCCACATGCGCAGGTGCACCTGCACTTCCTTATTGTGCGTTACATAAGTAGAATAAGTCTACACGCCTACGTGTGTTGTATTAATTATGCCACTACCAGTATTATATTTGTGATCCAGGTAACGGCCCTATAAGAAACACGCGTTCACCTTTACATATTTAAATGTCTTTATGGCACAGACGCATTCATTACATATTTTACAATTATATGCGCTATAGTCGTAGTTGAACCGAGAATGCATTCACGTTGGCTGACTGCTCTAACCACTACGCTATTGCTGTTCTGATTCATTTGTATGCATACCCATAGTACATAGCTACCTTAACATTAGCATCACCGCTTCACTTACAACACAAGCATCCATTCTCCTGCTGGGAAAAACATGGTACTACATCTCTGACATTTCCCTATTCCCTGACGCTGTGGGCCCACACTGCATATTTAATCACTCCCAGCATATTTCCAACTGCAACGCTTATAGTCGTGGCACATGCAAGTTTTTGATTGTCAGGGTGTTCATGCGGTGATCTGGGTTTAGGATTGTCCGCCTGGTGAATGGAATTACCTTGACCATGGTCAAATGTCAGTTAAAGCACTTGGACAGGGTTATTCACATGTTTTTAGATTTATACCTGGGTTTACAAACACGGGTATGTGGGCAACTGTGACCAGATTATTATGTTGCCAATGAATAATATGTACAGGGATGTTTACAATACATAATCCATGGCGGAAGGGGGGGTTCACATTCACATTTGACTATTCCATTCATACATTTCTGTCCATGACTTAACTAGAGGGATACAGTAGTTCACTCGACATATGTGTAAGAACTGTGTATATGTCCGGTTCTCTGTATTAGTCAGGATCTTCAACAGTGATAGGGACATGTTGAGGACATATCGGGGACAATCATGGACACATTTTAAATTAACTGCTATTGCCTTGACAGTTGTTGACAGAATCTGAGCCATATCTTGTCCGCAGTTGAAAGCATATATTACTGTTGAATATTTTACATTATTCATTCAGCGACTTTCCTACACTGATCACTGTTTTTGTGAGTGATTAATTGGATGACCAGTTATTGTACGAATGCTGCGAATAATGGTAGTGTTGCTACAGTTACATATGTACACTATGGGATATAAGCTGAACACAGATGATTGATTATAACAGCACATACACACCTACAATACAGTGTTTACAGCTTTAATTATTCACATATTTCATACATGACAGACTGTAGCAGTTTATTTCCCTCTTATGTTTCTTGTAGGATTTACCTTGTTTACATCCAGATATACCTATTTTAGGGAAATGTTAAATGAAATATGGTTCATACTTAATTACCACCATCACAGTACATTTGCCAGTGTATCATTCATGGTCAGGACACAAACAGTGACTCTCCCTCCATACTGATCCAGGTGACAGTCTGCTTACATTAGAGACTTAATCACACTATTTCCATGTGCCAGTCATACCTATCAAGTTTACATGTTTTCACAGAATGTACAGAAATTTAAATCACAGTTTTTGTCTGTTTATAGACATTTCAGTACCTTTCTGGGGAAATAGCTGAGGATTGCAGTCATTAAATAATGACAAACATTTTCATTTTACAATCCACATCCTTCACAAAATTCATGGTAATGTAAAAACTATTATTCTGTCAACTTTTGAAGTTTGTGAAAGCAATCATTAAATCTGTCCTTATTTGTCCAGCCATCATTTTATGCTTTGTCCAGATTGTGTTTCTGTAATAGGTTGAGAGGTGTGCTGTCAGTATGTGATTGAGTAGAATATATTCTGTTGATAATTCATGTGGGGAGACCAGCATGGTGATCAGGTGTTCCGTCCTGCGTAGTAAGTTATGCATGTCTGTGTAGAAACTGAACAGTACCGCGACTACACATACAACATCTGTCCACATGTGTACAGTACTGGACATCTCGTTCTGTCACTTTATTTAGGACTGGGTTATCTTCATAACTGTCAACTGTACAGAGTTTGACTACATGTCCAGTACTGTGACTTATAATTGTGGTCCTTTATTATTAATATTGTGCCTTTCCGGTTAAGTAATGGCAATTAATTACAGAGTGCTAGGTTACGAAATTATGACAGACATTATATTGTACAATTACTAACCCTCATAATATTCATAGTACTGAATAATCTATTATTCTATCAACTGTCTAACTTTGTAAGAGCAATATTTACAATATTCCCTATTTGTTCATATTTTCCAATGCCTTTGTCCAGATGTGCTATTCTGTAATGTCGACAGGTATGCTTACCATCTTACTCGGAAGCATGTACATCCATGATAATCGATTAGAAGATTTATATAGTCAATACATGTTCCCCCAATGGTTTATACAAATATCCATTAGATGGGTTCTTCATGTTTGGGAGATGTAGGTGTCTGCTATACCCACATTGGAACATTAATCACTCCCATAGGGCGGTCCTAATAAATCTGCGCCAACCAATACCTACGCACCTAGGCCCATAACTGCATACCCATGATTCCCATACCTGACACCCATACACAGTAGTTATAACACATATTTAATGTGAGCGACAATGAAGTATAAAGACACACCTACACACAATAACTATCCACGTCTCGGGACATATGTCATATCTTCTCTCAACCCCATGTGTTAATACACTTGCACAAGCTACTGTTCCATGTACAGCTACATTCTATTTGCAGGTGTACATCTTTTGCGTTAGTCGTTGTTGGTTGGCACTGTAAAAATTAATACAATTTTTGGATCCTGCAAAGGATGCCAATATCCATGTTCAAGGAGTAGAACTTGCAGATCTGGCACACTGTTACATTACGAACAATGGTTGTGAAAGCAGTGGTGTACTTTTTATCTTTCTTGCACGTCTGTATGTCTATCCATAATACCTATAACGTTACCTATTTATGTCCATGTGTTATATCTATGAGGATATATGTAGATATGTTTGTTGTTTATATATCAATTACTGTTGTATGTCTCTCTCTTTCTCTCTCTCTCTATATATATATATATATATATATATATATATATATATATATATATATATATGTATGTATACCTATATATATCTATATATATATATATATATATATATATATATAAATATATATAAATATATATATATATATATATATATATATATATATATATATATATGTACATATATTTATAATATATTTCTTTATTTTCAGTCTGTACATATATCTCTATACAGCAATATATACATCTATAGATGCAAATATAAATAAACGTGTACAAAACAGCATTCATTTGCTATGCTGTCAGCTGGTTCCACATTCGCAGGCGCACTTGCATTTCCTTATTGTGAGTTACATATGTTTAATAAAAGTATTTGCGCATACGTGTGTTTTATTAATTGCGGTTAATGGCCCTATAAGAAACAAATGTTCACCTTTACATATCTTTATGGGACAGATCCATTCATTATATATTACACTTGCATGCGCTATAGTCGTAGTTGATCCGGGAATGCATTCACATTGGCCGAATGCTCTAGCCACTACACTATTGCTGTTCTGATTCATTTATATGCATACCCATACTACATAGCTACCTTAACATTAGCCTCACTGCTTCACTTGCAACACAGGCATACAGTCTCCTGCTGGGAAAAACACGGTACTACATGTCTGACATTTCCCTATTCCCTAACGCTGTGGGCCCACGCTGCATATTTAATCACTCCACGGATATTTAGAACTGCACCGCTTATAGTCGTGGCACATGTAAGTGTTAGATTGTCGGGGTGTTCATGCGGCAATCTGTGTTTCGGATTGTCCACCTGGTGAACGGAATTACCCTGACCATGGTCAAATGTCAGTTAAAGCACTTGGACATGGTTTTACACATGTTCTTACATTTATACCTGTGTTTACCAACATGGGTATGTGGGCAACTGTGAACAGATTATTATGTTGGCAGTAAATATGGGTGGGGGTGTTTACAATACATAACCCACAGTGGAGGGGGGTGTTACCATTCACATTTGACTATTCCAGTTATACATTCCTGTCCATGACTTAATTAGAGGGATGCAGTAGATGAGTCGACATATGTGAAAGTGGGATAACTGTGTATATGTCCAGTTCTCTGTACTAGTCAGGAGCTTCAACAGTGATAGGGACATGTTGATGACACATCGGGGACAATCACAGACACTTGTTCAAATTAAGTGCAATTGCCTTGACAGTTGTTGACAGACTCTGAGCCATATATTGTCTGCGGTTCAAAGCATATATTACTGTTGAATATTGAACATTATTCATTCAGTGCCTTTCCTACAATGATCACTGATTTTGTGAGTGATTAAGAAGATGACCAATTATTGTACGAATGCTTTGACTAATGGTATGGTTGCTACAATGCCATATGTAGACAATGGGATATATACTGGACAGAGATGATTGATTATAACAACACATACACATGTACAACACAGGGTTTACAGCTTTCATTATTCACATATTTCATACATGACAGACTGTATCAGTTTATTTCCCTCTTCTGTTTCTTGTACAATTTACCTTGTTTACATCCAGATATACCTATTTTAGGGAACTGTTACATGAAATATGGTTCATACTTATTTCTCACCATCACAGTACATTTGCCGGTGTATCATTCGTGGTCAGGACACAAACAGTGACTGTCCCTCCATACTGATTCAAGTGACACTCTGCTTACGTTCGAGCCTTGAGCACCCTATTTACATGTGCCAGTCATACCTATGAAGTGTACATGTTTTCACAGAATGTACAGAAATTGAAGTCACATTTTTGATCTGTTTCTAGACATCTCTGTACCTTTGTGTGAAATAGCTGAGGATTGCAGTCATTAAATAATGACAGACATTTCAATTTTAGACTCCACATCCTTCACAACTTTCATGCTAATGTAAAACCTCTTATTCTGTCAACTTTCTCAGTTTGTGAGAGCAATTATTAAATCTGTCCCTATTTGTCCAGCTATCATATTTTGCTTTGTCCACATTTTGTTGCTATAATAGGTTGAGAAGTGTGCTGTCAGTATGTGATTGAGTGGAATATATTCTGTTGATAATTCATGTGGGGAGACCTGCATGGTGGCCAGGTGTTCTGTCCTGCGTAGTACGTTATGCATGTCCATGTAGAAAATTAACAGTACCGTGACTACACATACAACATCTGTCCAGATGTGTACAGTACTGGGCATCTCGTTCTGTCACTTTATTCAGGACTGGGTTATCTTCATAACTGTCAACTGTACAGAGTTTGCCTACATGTCCATTACTGTCACTTGTACTTGTGTTACTTTATTATTAATATTGTGCCTTTCCGGTTAAGTAATGGCAAGTAGTACAGAGTGCTAGGGTACGAAATTATGACAGACATTTTATTGTACAATTACTAACCCTCACAATATTAATAGTAATGGATAATCTATTATTCTATCAACTGTCTAAATTTGTAAGAGCATTATTTACAATTTTCTGTATTTTCACTTATTTTCCAATGACTTTGTCCAGATGTCTTATTGTGTATAGTTGACAAGTATGCTTACCATCTTACACGTAAGCATGTACATCTATGATAATTGATTATAAGACTTATATAGTCAATACATGTTCTCCCAATGGTTTACACAAATATCCATTATATGGGTTCTTCATGTTTGAGAGATGTAGGCATCTGCTATACCCACATTGGAACATTAATCACTCCCATAGGGCAGGCCTAATAAATCTGTGCCAACCAACACCTACACACCTAGGCCCATTATTGCATACCCATGATTCCCATACCTGACACCCCTACACAATAGTCATAGCACATATTTAATGTAAGCGAAATTAAAGTATGAAGACACACCTACGCACTATAACTGTCCGCGTATCCGGACGTATGTCATACCTTCTCTCAACCCCATGTGTTAATACACTTGCACAATGTACTGTTATATGTACAGCTACATTCTAGTTGCAGCTGGATTTCTTTGGCGTTAATCGTCGTTGGTTGGCACCTGAAAAAAAAATCAAATTTTTGGATCCTGCAAAGGATACCAATATCCATGTTTAAAGAGTAGAACTTTCACATCTGGCACAGTGTTACTTTACAAAGTATGGTTGTGAAAGTAGTGGTGTATCTACCTTTATTGCATATCTGTATGTGTTGTGTATCCATGATAGCTATAACATTACCTATTTATGTCCATGTGTTATATCTATGAGGACATGTATATATGTGTCTTGTTTATATATGAATTACTGTTGTATGTGTGTCTCTATGTGCGCATATATATATATATATATATATATATATATATATATATATATATGTATATACTCACACACACACACAAATATATATATATATATATATATATATATATATATATATATGTGTAGATATCTCTCTCTCTCTCTCTCTCTATATATATATATATATGGTTCTACCTGACATAGTCGAAACCACACAACACCGACAACCACATCACCGACACCACATATTCGACAGTCCATAAACACGAAACCACACATAACCGACAACGAAATAACCGACGGTACACAAACACGAAACCCCATACACTGCACACACCACAATAACAATTAAAAACAAAACACATCCCCATTCCACAAACCACACACACAACACAAGCACACCAAAATCCTTACAAGCCCACACTAAACCTTACCCTAACCCTAAGGTCCGTCACTATCGCACACTTACCTACCCGCTCCCTAACCCTAACTCACTTAACCCGCCTATCGCTCCCTAACCCTAACTCACTTAACCCACCCTATCGCTCCCTAACCCTAACTCACTTAACCCACCCCTATCGCTCCCTAACCCTAACTCACTTAACCCACCCCTATCCCCACAGACCGTCAATCTCCACACTTACCTGCCTCGCACCCTAACGTCCGTCACTACCGCATACTCACACAGCCTTTCCCCATGTCGGCATCCTCGGCGTTGGTGTTGTCATCCGTCGTGTCGGTCTTCTGCATTGTCGATGTTCTGCCACTCGCGATTCGCGTCGGTCTTCTTCGATTTCGATCTTCTGGAGCTCCGAATTCCGATGTCGGTCTTCTGCGCTGTCGACGAAGTCAGGTAGAACCATATATATATATATATATATATGTGTACATATATTTAGGATAAAGTTCTTTACTTTCAGTCTGTACATATATCTCTATACAGCAATATCTACAACTATATATAGATATATAAATAAGCGTGTACAAAACAGCATTCATTTTACCACATGCGCAGGCGCACTTGCAATACTTTATTGAGTGTTACATATGTTTACAATGTCTTTGCACCTACGTGTGTTTTATTACTTATAGCAGTACCAGTATTATATTTGTGATGCGGTTAACGCCCCTATAAGAAACACACATTCACCTTTACATATTTAAATGTCTTTATGGCACAGATGCATTCATTACATATTGCAATGATATTCGCTATAGTCGTAGTTGAACCGTGAATGCATTCACTTTTGGCGAATGCTCTAACCACTACGCTATTGCTGTTGCGATTCATTTATATGCATACCCATAGTACATAGCTACCTTAACATTAGCCTCACCGCTTCATGTACGACACAGGCATCCATTCTCCTGCTGGGAAAGACACGGTACTACATGTCTGACATTTCCCTATTCCCTAACGCTCTGGGCCCACATGCATATTGACTCACTCCAAGGATATTTAGAACTCCAACGCTTTTAGTCGTGGAACATGCAAGTGTTTACTTGTCGGGGTGTTCATGCGGTGATCTGGGTTTAGGCCTGTCCACCTGGTGAACGGAAATATCCTGACCATAGTCAAATGTCAGGTAAAGCACTTGGACAGGGTTTTCAACATGTTTTTACATTTATACCTGTGTTTACAAACACGGGAATGTGGGCAACTGTGAGCAGATTATTATGTTGGCAATGAGTAATATGTGTGGGGCTGTTTACAATACATAATCCACGGCGGAGGGGTGTGGGTTTCATATTTGACTGCTCCATTTATACATTCTTGTCCATGACTTCACTAGAATGTCTGGTTCTCTGTACTAGTCAGGAGCTTCAACAGTGCTAGGGACGTGTTGATGACATATGGGGGGCACTCATGGACACTTGTTCAAATTAACTGCTATTGCCTTGACAGTTGTTGACAGAGTCTCAGCCATACATTGTCTGCGGTTCAAAGCATATATTACTATTGATAATTTGCCATTATTCATTCAGTGTCTTTCCAACAATGATCACAGTCTTTGTGAGTGTTTAAGAAGATGACCAATTATTGTACGACTGCTCAGACTAATGGTAGTGTTGCTACAGTTACATATGTACACGATGGGATTCATGTTGAACACAGATGATTGATTGTTACAACACATACACACGGACAATACAGGGTTTACAGCTTTCATTATTCCCATGTTTCATACATTGTACAACTATTCCTGTAGCAGTTTATTTCCTTCTTCTGTTTCTTATACGATCTACCTTGTTTATATCCAGATATACCTATTATAGGTAAATGTTCCATGAGATATGGGTTTATACTTATTTGCCACCATCACAGTACATTTGCCATTGTATCATTCGTGGTCAGGACATAAACAGTGACTGTCCCTCCATACTGATTCAGGTGACACTCTTCATACATTACAGCCTTAATCACCATATTTCCATATGCCAGTTATACCTGTCAAATGGGCAGGTTTTCACAGACTGTACAGATGTTTGACTCACATTTTTGTGTGTTTCTATGAAACTATGTACCTTTATGGTACATATCTGTGGATTGACATAATTACATCATGACAGACAGTTGCATTTCACACTCCACATCCTTCACAATAGTCATGCTACTGTTCACACTATTATTCTGTCAACTTTTGAAGTTTGTAGAGGCAATAATTTCATCTGACACTATTTGTCCCACCATCGTTTTAGGCTTTGTCGACATAGATTTGCTGTAATAGTTTGAGAGGTGTGGTGCAAGCATGTGTTTAGGTAGAATATATTCCATCGATATTTAATGTGGGGAGACCTGCATGGTGGACTGGTGTTTTGTCCTGCGTAGTAAGGTATACATGACCGTCGTGATAATGAGCAGTCCCGCGAAACAGTCCACATACAATATCTGTCCAGATGTGTACAGTACTGGACATCAGGGCTTATTAACAACTCTGATATTTAAACAGGTTATTTATCCCATGTGAGATATAGAAAAATTTTGCAAGACCACACCACGCAGTACGAAAATGTGAGGAGATGTTTACATACGAGGGATACATACTTTGCAATCCAGACACTGCCTACAGTGACTCTGCCTATTACATATGGGTAATGCTCGGTATGTATAGATGTGGCTGCACACAGATGTTACCCTAAGTATGGCTGGATTTGGTGGACATTCAGACATGTGTGCATGTTGTGTGCTATACAGGGGATGTTGGGTATTCAATTATGCAAGCAAGGGTTCTGCATTTGCATTTCCCAATTCCGACCATACCATTATATGTGTATGTGATGGTCACGTTCCTGTTCATGTGTATGGCACATTTTAATATTCATATGTTTGTGTGAGTGTGGTATGCAATATGGACTGTCAGGTTACATTACGATTGTTATATGTGTGTTCTTTGTGTTTCTTTCTGATTGACCTAGAGTTGGCACATTTTCCATTGACCAATGTGGGGTACTTGTCGTCTTATTATGTGACTTTGCAGTATAGCATATACCATGAACAGTGCATGGGACAGAACTCCACTTCTTTGACAACAGTACAAGTTATTGGTTTAATATATCAGCTGCTTACACCATTTCATTTAGGATGTGGGTGTTTAAAGTACGACATCAGTGACTTATGCATGCATTACTAATCAGTTCGCAAATATATTTTGTCATGGTATCTCGAGCCACTTAGCATTTGTTTTGTTATTGTCAGCAGAACACCAATGCTCACAGATGGACTGTCTGTCACACAGAGGTGTGGGTGGTAACTGTCACCTCGCCCACTGCTCCGCCATACACCTCCTGTTTTATCTATTGTGCATGTAACATATTCTCACCTTTGGGGATTATTCCAGTATGCATACACCCACACACATATTACACACACTCCCATCCATCACTTCTTTGGTTGCTGTCCCATGGCACGGTCAAGGAAACACATTTCATAACATGCATATGTCTAGTACCTGTATGGTTGTGGGGACTACTGTGGTATTTTCAATGTAGACATGCTGAACAACACGCATATGGGTATGCACACACACTTTTCTTTCGTGACATGTAATGTACACCTGGGTAATTCCCGTTCAACATTGACACATGTGGACACGAACGACATGGACCGCATATGTCCGTTGTTTCCTGACATACTATGGATATTGTTAGTGTTACCACCTTTTCATGTGGCCGTGATGGCATATGTTACAGACAGTCTCCAATTGTATGACAGAACTACTGCACTACGGGCGCTGCTTTTATTCTGTGCATACATGTTGGCTTACTTTTGGGATGGTTTATATGCTCCGTCCATTTCATTTACTTTTTTATTGTATTTCTTGTTATATGTTATGTTCAGTACTGACATTTGTTGTATGTGACTATGCGATGTAGGACAGATTTATGTTATATGGTCGCAGGGTACTTTACACTTGTACTGGTTGTACTATGGCCACAACTGACCAGCTGTGTACTATCATTACCAATGTGGGAGTGCAGCTGACCCTAGCATTTGGGTAGGGGTGTGTATTGGTGGCATATTAGCGTATATTACGGACACACCACTGCCGATTTCATTAGTTCCACAGATATCGCCTCGATATTGTCTGGCATACATTTCTGTTTGCTTCTTAAATTTGTGTTCCCTGGCGCTGTCTTACATACTTTCCTCCGTTTCATTAACCAGGGACACTGATAGGTGTGATTACCATTGCAGGCAGAGCATAATATTCAGCAGTTTCGGTTGCTCATTGCCTGCCGACATTGACACACCTCCGTGCGCAACTCGGGTATGCCCCATGCACTAGTGCACGATTCCTATGCACGTGGATGTAGCGGCAGCGCGCCTTCATTAATATGCATATGGTGCTACAGCGCCATATCAGCGCCACAAGGGCGGAGACCTTACGCCAGCCTTGCGCCGAGTTTCATGAATCCGGGGGTTGATCTATTGACACTTTTTTATTTACTTTCAGTATGATTCCTGTCTTCCATATTTTCTGTAAAAATGTATCCTTAGTTTTTAAATGATAGGCATCTCAATATTTTTGGCCTGGGACTCCTTGTTACATTTTCCTCTTTGGATCAGCCTGCCTTCCCTGTTAACAAATTCAAATAAATAATAAATAAAATGGCAAAACAGCAGAACATACAAGTAGAAATAAAACATTAGAAAAACTGCCAACGCTGTCACAATAGCAAGAGTGCAGAATAGCAGTGAGCTAATCAGCAATTTGGGTTAAATATCATAAAGCAGAATGTAGAACAGCAGTGCAACAAAAGAGCTGGGTCCAAAGGAGATACAAAACTATAATACGTACAGAC
>NC_056750.1:123505231-123517731 GCF_019279795.1 Protopterus annectens
TGAAAATTTTTGGAAAAATCTGCCCGGGCCAAAACGGGGGGGGAAAAAAAATTTTTTTGGGGGGCGGGACTCATTTTTTGGGCTTTTAACCCCCTTCATGGGGGTCATGCCCCTAAAAAGGAAAAATTTTTTGTTTAAAAAAAATACTCGGGGAAGGAACAAAAAGAGCGGAAAAGCTAAAAGCCAAAAAACCAAATTTTGGGAAAAATAAAATTTTCGCGGTTTTGTTTCCTTTTCCTCTTTTTTTTTTCCCTGACCTCTGTGCCAAGAACAAAATATGTAATCTTATGGACTCTCCTAGCTATTGGAAGAACATTACATCAAACTGGAAATCCAAAGCTTCTCCAACTTTTAAGCAATTCATGAATATGGTGTCAGCAGTATCGCAATTGGAAATGAACACTATTAAAGGAAGAACTGAAAGAACTACATCATTATACGTAGCATGGCAAAAAGTAACTGAAATACTGGAGAATAATGACTGCAGCAGATTATAATCAGGAAACAATTGTATAGAAAGTCAATTATATGTCAACAATAGACACCCTTGTAAATACTTTATTTTGATTTTAATGTTTGATATCTGTTTAGAGGTTTTAGTCTACCTTTTAAATAATTTGTAAATACTTCATTGTCATAAATAACCTGCATTCATGTTTTCTTGTTTTTGGAAATGAATAAAAACATTTACAAAAAAAAAAAGAAGCTAGATAAACCAGACTACCTCCAACAATATGTTTTATATTACACTAATTTATGTAACTGTGATTGTTGCTATTCTATTGCCATAATAATATACTTCTTAAAGCAAGGATCAAGCTTGAAAGGCCATTTTGCCCAGGAACATCCATAAAGAAAATGTGATTACAACACATAAAGAGTTATACAGAAACATCAACTCATATGTACCACAGGGGTGGGCTATGGCTTCATAAAAAAAGGAGAAAAGATCAAACTTTTTTTTTTTTTTAAATAGCTGAGCTGTAACATCAAAGTACAGGCAATCTAGCTAATGTACAAACTTCCCAGGAGTCAAATGCATAAAGACAAAGATTATAAGAGATTCTCTAAGGTTAGAAGCCAGATTAGTTATGCAGATAAGACACCTTTCAGTTATCTTAGCATCTACAAGTGCATAACTTGCGAAGCCTGATTAATAACAATGCCTCTGGCTTTCAGTACAGGAAGGGGCCAGATGAGCTAACAGGTATCATGCTGAGGAGATTAATTCATTATGCAGACATCAAGGCTCCTCAGTGAAACTTCAAATGACTGTTCAGCAACAGAAGATCATAAAGGAGGTGTGATGCATATGCATGGCAGCCCCAAGTCCCAGACAATGGCTTAGCGTTTCCACAGGAGTCCAAAAAATAGCATCAGATGAGGTATGAGCAGAATAACAGAGGAAACCAGTTTTTAAACTGAAAATACTCATTAATATTCACTGGTGCTTGCGTCACAAAACAGTTACATCTAAGCATGGACTGGAGACCAGAAAGTAGCTCAAAACAAATTTACATCCATATTTGTGGAATCTCTACTCCACTGTAGCATCTGACTATCAATTACTCGTTTCCTTACATGTGTGCCATGTAGACTGCTTATGCAAGTGACAGCACAAAAAGCACGTCACCAAAATGGAAGGAAAGCATAATGGGTGACACTGACAACACCAAATTGTGGCATTTATATACAACTTTGAAATATACTAATGAAAAGTCAATTAAATCCTCTGTTCCCTGCATCAAACCACATAGTAGTATCATTCTGGATTCCAGGTACAGTTTTCACCACTATGTAATCCACCAGGTTTGCACACTTGCTGAGAAATCCATCTTGCAAAAGCTGACTGCACAGACAGGCATATTTGCCTTTTCCGGCACAAGTTAGAAACAGTGAAGCCACTGCTGTGTATTCGGTCATTCTAATCAACTGTAATGCATAACTGGCAATGTTTGAAGAATCACTGGCACCCTCTTTCTTCTACAATACCACTGATGGACCACTATTTCCAGTGTAACAACCTTGCAGAAGGATCTCTAATCACTACTGATAATTGGCCGAGTACTGTTAGGTGTAAATGCACCACCTTATGTCATGCGTCTAGTATTAACTTCCCATTTTCTACTTCTTCTCTGCTCAGTATATATTAGTATATATTTTCAAGAAATTTCCTCCTTTTATGATATTAGCATGCTTCTTTTTTTTTTTTTTTTGGTGATAACAAAGATAAAGTGTTAAATATGAATTCTACTGCTTACTCTCATTACTTTTCGGCCACTAGCAAAAATATAGATCATGGTAAGGTTTGAAGGCACTACACAAAGCCTTTATGTGACAGCTACTGGTTGTGTGCCTGCCATAAAGTTCGGCAGCCATGGGTCAAATAGCTACTGGCCGTCCGGTTTGCAGTTATCCAGCACTGGTTATCTTGGATAGCTCTGTTGCCCAACAGCCAAACATAAACCAGTGAAACTGCCAAATGTGAATTGAGAATTGCTACACAATGTAGGTTTACGGACAGGATGCAGCAGGGAAGTGGATGATATGATGGTAAGGAGGAGGCTGGACCATTCTACGTATCCAGGAGACAAGATGGAAGGGCAGTGCAGCCAAGCCACTTTGCTTGGGATACAGAGTCTACAATTCAGGAAGAGGACAAGCTAGAAATGGTGTTGGAATGTTGATGACAGAAAGGCATCAGAAGGCAGTGAGGGATATCATCAGAATTAGCCACAAACTCATGACAATGAACTCCTGGCTAATGAAAGGGCACTATTCATAATCTCAGCCTACTCCTCACAGTAGGGTTGTGATACTGATGAAAAGACTGCATTCAGACAGCACTTGCAAGACCTACTAGAGACAACATGAATTGGTGTTGATAATGGGAGACTTGAATACACATTTCAGAACAGACAGAACAGGAGATGAGGACTTGCTTGGATCCAAGTGGGACAACAGCAATAATGGAGAGGCCATTCGATATTTCTGTCTGGCAAATGGCTTGACAGTAGCCAACACATGCTGCATAAAGACAGACGGTCACAAGTTCACATCAAAGAGTGACCAATAGACAACTGGCGTAGACTTCTCCTAATAAGGAAAGGGTAAAAGGATATATAATCAATGATTGCAAAGCCATCCCCAACCAAGCAGTTGGCCTGCAGCATAAACCACTGCTTGCCACACTCAGCTGCAAGCAGTGTTGAGAGTGGACTCTAACACTCTCAAGACCTGGTAGTTGACTGCATAGAAGTTACAGCAGTTCATAGGTTGGTACTAGGCTATCTGCCCGAGAGCATTTATAAGCCTAGCCAGAGTGAATTACTCAGGGTTACAGCGCACCAAGTACAGGAGGAAATAGGTGTGGGTGAAGAAGAATGTCATCTTCTCAAAACAGCATGTGTGAGGACTACAAAGCTAATATGTGCCAGAGCCAGGTATGTTAATAAGGTACATAAGGAGAGTGGGTGGTAGAATGCAGGAGTCCAGGAAGTCCCCAAAAGAAAGGAGGGGGGCAGGAAAAAGATGGAGATTGAAAATACCAACCAGCCTATGAAGGATTACTAGTTGCCTAACAAAGAAGCTAAGAAAGGAGTTGCAATAGCGAAGACAAGGGCATTGGAGGCACTCTACCAGCGTCTGGCAAGAGACCCAGTAGGTGGCTCAAAGAAACTACATCAGGTTGCAAGGCCAAGACAGAAAGATAAGACAGTCAGACACACTTTATAAAGGGATGCCAGCAAACAATCTACTCCCCAAAGGGATGCCAGCAAACAATCTACTCCCCAGTCCGCAGGACATCAAATGCAACCAGAAGTATTTCCATCAGATATGGAAGGACAAAATCCACACAGAAGATGTGGTGTCCCAGAAACAGGTTGTGGTAAGAGAAGAGGAGACCACCCTACAAGAAGTAGGAATACCACTACAGATAATGAAGTCAGGGAAAGCAGCAGGCTCAGGATGAGGTCAAAGCAGATATGACAAAGACGCTGGATCAGAGAGGGGATAAATGACTTCTGAAGGTACTCATAACAGTGTGGAGAGAAAGGCGTATCCCAGATGACTGGAAAATAAGCATACTTGTGTTCATACAAGAACAAACGGGACATCCACAACTGTGAGCAGTACAGAGGCATCAATCTCCTGTCACAGTGCATGAAATTAATGGAGAGTGTCATTTATAAACGGATATGCAGGGTAATAGAATTTAAGGTGGGAGATGAGCAGTTTGTAATCGGATCAGCATGCAGCACAACGAACCCAATGTCTGCAGTGAGACAGGCAAGGAAAGATTTCAAGTGCTCATCCCTATACTTGGTGAAAGCAGATAAGGTACCAGGCAATTTGATTTGCACAGAACGGCATTGTCTCAAAGCCCCATAAACACTGGTACAATTAGTACAGGCTAAGTACAAGGACCCAATTACTCACGTACGAACCATGTTTGGGCTCACAGATGGGTCATTCGATCCACCCATAAGTGGATCAGTGTTTATTGTCTAAAGCAGAATAGGTTTTAGAACACCAAAAAAGACCAGTCACTACTACAAATGTGTAAGTTTGTCAGTGGGAAAATAACCAAAAAGCCCACTTTAAAGGGGGTTAGGGTGAATGAGGTGAGGCAGGTGTAAGTGGTGTAGTTCCCTGGTTAAAAAATACATTGCCCACAACTTATATTGCTCATGTCTTTTCATTTACCATATCTATATATTTTCATGTGACTGGCATCTATTTGAGGGCAATTCATGATGTGCTGTAGCATTCCACAATGGTGGTAAACAAGGTGCAAAAAAGAATTTAAAAAGAGCATTTTTGATTCAATTTGTACCAACATAAATGGGACCGACAAACTGCATTTACCTCATACTTGCAAATCCAAATAGCTGATATCAGAGAGATTTGTCATGAGAATTTTTTGCTTGCATACTACAGCAACAGCAGCCCTCGAATGACAGCTAAGAGTTTCAGTGACTGAGGCATTAGATGGAAAGCAATGTTATGCATAGGTAGAGGAAGCATTTACATTCGACTCATTCTTGACGTGCAGTACTCTACCTTTACTAAATCTTTACCACATAAAAGTAACATTTTTTTGTTTATTTTGTAACTGAACACTCTTTTCTTCATAAAGTGAACGACCAATGCACGAGTCAAAAAAGCTACACAGAAAAAATGTCTTGTGTGTATTAATTTATATACCTGTGCCTGAGATCCGTTACTTACTAAAGCTTGAAGTGTACTCTGTTTCTTAAAAAATAGCAGCTGCTAATAAATAAATGGTTATACTTTTGTAATGACCCAACATAATTCCTGCCTTCTTCTTCCCCTTCTCTATGCTGCTTCCTCTATAAAATAAAATAACACTACTAATTCGTATGTTGTCCTCTTAGCTCCTACTACCATAGTGTTTTGCCTGACTTTCCTTAACTCCTTCCTTCCTGGAATCTTCTCCTCTCTATAGTCTATACTATAACTTCTCTATGTCCCTCCACTTATTTCTTTTTCCTAACTGGTGACCTCTTCTCTCATTTATTCTTCCTTCATCTATCATCCTATCTTTGCTAAGTGGTTGCACACTATTATGCCTTAGAAACTGTACATTCTCGTTATGCTGTTTTTACCCGAATTACTTTTCACATACTTGTATTGTGTATGCTTACTTTTTTTTTTTTTTTTTTTTTTAACTATTATTATTCACCTGTTATAACTGACCTGGTTATTAACTGTTAGCCAGTTTGTTCTGTAATATCTTGAATTGTGTAATATGTAATAACACTCAGCTTTACAACTACTGCTCCTCCAAATGGAAATGTAACTGCATTCTCCCTACCTAGAACTCTTTAACAAAAGCCCCTGCGAGGATATCCTCCTGAGTTCCTAAGCACCTTATAGCTGGCTATAACCTTCTACAGCTAATTCCCATACGATCTCCCTCACTCTGCAAATACTGTAAATAGCTTTTGACTTTAACTGTGTGAATTTGTTAAAATGTAGCTGCACGACATCGTTCCACTATGGGCAATATTGCTCATGCTTTGGATTATTGTACCAGTTTTGTCCCAGGAGCACAGCAACTGTCATCCCTTTACACAAAGGTGGAGCGTCCACTGATCTGGGAAATTATAGACCCCATCAGCCTAACTAGCCTAATCTGTAAGGCCATGGAATGGATTATCATGGACCCCATTAACAAGGACATTGGCAACCTCCAAACACTCGATCCCATACAGTTTGGCTTCTTCATGGGGAGGACATGTCCGTTAAATTTAGTTAACTTTTTTGAGACAGTCACCAAAGCCATGGATGAGGGGAAGACAGTGCACACACCTACCTTGACCTGACTAAAGCCTTCGACACTATTCCCCACTTGGGCATAATAGATAAACTCTCTCAACTAGGACTCAATCTGTATGTTACCAGATGGGTAATCAACTGGCTCACTGATAGTACCCACCTAGTCAAAATAGGGGAAGCCACCTCACACAGTAGACTTATATTGAGTGGCATACCCCAGGGTTCGGTCTTGGGGCCTCTGTTATTTGGGATATACTTTTCTAAGGTACAGGCCAAAACCAGTGGGATATGGCTGACTTAGTTTGCAGATGACTGCAAGTTGGGAGTGGTCATCAATTTCCCCTAGTGACATGGACATCCTCCAAGAGGGTCTCACACAAACAAATGACTGGTGCCAGAAACATGGCCTCAAGCGGAATACAAAAAAATGCATCATCATCCCTTTTGGGGAGAGAGATGTCCCCAAAAATTATCACATTAATAACAACGTTCGAAGCACGCAGTCAGTCGTGAGGGATACAGACACCCAGATTGATAGCTGCCTGACTTTTGACCACCACATTGCTTCCATTGTACAGAAAGCTTTCTACATGGTGCACCTCATAAGTAAGGGTATCTCATCCAAGAACAAGGCTGTCATAACATCCCTGTATTCTTCCCTTATAAGGCCCATTATTGAGTACAATAGCCCATTCGGCATGTACCCCGCGAAGCACATGCAGCAGCTGGAGAGACCACAAAGGTTCCTCACCAGAAGAATACAGGGCCTCAAAAATCCACCATACACAGATAGGCTAAAAGCTCTATCCCTCTACTTTGTTTCATACAGACTCCTCAGAGGTGACCTCTGTCTGGCATACAAGGTGAACTCAGACCCCACCATGATGGGACTGCTGCATATCTGCAAGTCAAACTCCACTCGAGTAACCCGCACATGTGGCCTCAACCTGGTCTGTGACATTAAAAGGACTTGCTGGCAGGACAGATATGTGTCCCAGAGACTCCCCCATCTATGGAAAAAGACTCTCTCTCCACGTCAAGCAGAGTACCTCTTTACCCCTTTTAAGCACAATATGGATAACTGGATGGGAAAAAGAAAATACAACCCTGGGATTCCACCCGTGTCCCTGCTGGACAGGGACATCGGGTGCAGATTTGTCTATGCATGGGCTAAACTCTTGGCTAGGCTTATAAGGGCCTCAGGGCCAATAGCCTAGTAACTTCCTGTGATACTATGATCCTGTGGATATGTAATTGCAACAAGCCCCCCTACACTAACATGTAACCCCTAATCAATTTATTCAACTGTATTAATTGTAAAATAACAGTTCTGTTACTGGTAAGATAACTCTGAAAGAAAAACAAATGCTTCTATTACTATTATAAACAATTGAGATCAGCAATGACTACTTTATATACAACCGTGAACTGTTCACACCTACATTTGTAAACATTTTTTCATTTATTGTTGACTGCTCATTGATTTTTTTTTCTTTTTTATATTCTGTGTGGAATTTATCTCTGTAACCTTTATTGACTAATTTGTCTTCAGTAGAATTGAATATGTATCATTTAAACTATAAACTGTAAATCTTAAATGTAATTATTTATGCCATGGAGCTTTTCTCCCTAGGCCTCCACTGAAAATGGGCTCTTCTAGGCCCAGTGGACTTTCCTGGTAAACAAAAAGCAAATAAATAAATAATTCATTATGCAGACATCATGACTCCTCAGTCCAATGTCAATTGACCGTTCAGCAACAGAAGATGAAGAATGAGGTGTGATGCATATGCATGGAAATTTTGCATTTATATGCATGGAAACCCTAAGTCCCAGACAATGGCTTAGCATTTTCACAGGAATCCTAAAAATAACATCAGATGAGGTATGAGCAGAATAAGAGGAAAACAGTTTTTAAACTGAAAATACTAATTAATATTCACTGGTGCTTGTGTCACCAAAACCAGAAAGTAGTTCAAAACAAATTTACATCCATATTTGTGCAGCCTCCTTTCCACTGGTCAAAATAACTTAGCCACATTCTGACTGGGAGATGTCAGGCCATTAGATGCAGAAATCTTTAACATAATGGAATTAACAAACATCACAGTTGATATCAGTACCATCCTGTACCAACTGACTATCAGATACTGTTTACCATACACGTGTACCAAACAGACAATCTCAAATGGGCAAGAAGTGGTAAGAGATTGTGTTGTGACAGGATCTTGAACTGGCCAGTATCACAAAGTGGTTTAAGACAAAGGTCTATAACTGACCTCTGGCCCTTTTTTTTTGGGCATCATAAACATTCCTGAATGAAAACCTCTTCCTCACTGGGTGAAAAGTACTATTCATATTAACCCTCACTCTAATGAAGCATGACAAGAAGGAACAGAGTTGTTTTGTCTGGGGATGTGGAATAAAGCCATGTAAAGGCCCTGTAAAGGGGGATCTCTTCCCACTGAGTCAGTTTGAGAACCCATTTTCTGAAACAACCTGTTCCCATAAGACAGAAATGGAGAATCTGACTTTATGGTAGTGATAAGAGAATGACAGGGAGGGAAGTGGCACAATGTCCTTTACACACTCATTCTGATGTAGTTGACTGTCCTTTGTTCTGCATGGGTTCCTGTAGTCCTTTCTGATACCAACCCACCATTGTAATTAGATAGCATACTAATTCTCTAGCCAATAACTACTGGGTGAGTCAAACTGTCTCTTACTTTCCGTAGTATAACATTAAAACCTTGTTTTCCCCTACTTATTAAGTACATAATTAATGTCTCCCATACCAAATTGTTCAAGTATTTTCCATATAAATACATATACTTTCTTTCCCGCTCCTTGGTCATCTGCTAATACCTCTAATTCTAATTTGTTTACTATAGAAAGGGGGAAAGATATCAGCTGAGGGCTCCTTACAGCAAACCAAAACAGTATTTTTTGGGTCTATATTATTTCTGACAGCTTAGGTTGCCGAATGCTAAATGTCGACACCTAAGCATAGAAGTTTCAAAATCTCGGCCATATACGCAAATTCTTTCCTCAGGAAACAATTCGCTAGGTCGTCCGCAAATAAAATTAACTTTTCAACCTAAATACAGTGAGGTGCTTCACCCCCCACACCCCCTCACACTCCTCCTAACTAAATATACCAACTCCGAGATCACTCTACATTGGGGAAAGGGGTGTTTACCTTGGAGACACAAGTTGCAGGGTTTGATTCTCACATGGGGTAATTGGCTAGGCTTAAAATGGTCAACAAAGGCAATAAGCTTAGTACTAATCTATGAACCTAAATCTATGTATATGGCCGTTTGAGATTTTGAAACTTCTACATTTAGGTGTCGATCATTTAGCTTTCAACAACCTAAGCTGTCAAAGAAATAATACAGACCCTATTTTTCATTTCCAGCTCTAAGTACATCTACAGTAACAGAGTTTCAGACAGGATGTGTAAAGCGATCCATCGAGCAAATATAAGCAAAAAAATAAAAATCCAAAAATAGCTGAAAAAGGCAACACCAAAGCAGATAATCCTTTTAAAACGAACTTTTAATCCAACAGATTATAAAGACAGTGAGCGCTTTCACGTTACCACGACGTTTCATCAGACTTTAAGTAAAAACCATTAACTGCCAACCATAAATAGTAAATTCAAACCCTTCTGGCCTATGGTTCAACAGAAACAATTATGACATCATGTTGAAATTTAAAATTTAAAAAGGCATGCTTTATAAACAACATTCTTCAAAATATATACATAAATAAAGCATGCATCATAAGAAACACTTATAAAGCACATGTGCATTCGATATATAAATATTAATATAATACATATGTTTATAAATATCACAAAAAACACACATTTTTATATTTAAATAAATTTAAAATGAAAAAATTTATGTAGTGTAGTTCATTCTAACAACTAACTAAAATCAGTATAAACGTATGCTTGTGTCTAAAAATCATCCACATGAAACTGTGAAAATTAAAATTCTATTTAAAGTGACTAATGTGCATGTGGTCTGGCTGATAAAAAAGGTTTTAACGTCATCCTATCATTCAGTCCACTCATTTTATGTGCTTGCAAGCATATTATCCATCTACTTTCTCTACCCTCCGTGTAAGTCTTAACATTCCGTGTAAATCTTAACATTCCCAAATCTGCCTGATTTCTTAATCAATTCGAATGCGTTATATCATAGGTTAGCACATGTTTAGCTAATGCGTTCTTATCATCTTCTTTGTTTATAGCATAAAAATGCTCTCTTACTCTTTCTCTGTGGGTCCTATTGGTTTTACCTACATAGAAGGACTTGCATAGTGCCAGGCACACCAAGTCCCTCGTCTTACAATCCGCATATTGTTTAAACACATAATTCTGTCTAGTATCAGGGTGAACAAATGTATTATCCGGGAGCAGCCTTAGGTCAACTAGTGCCCTAGGTAAAAGGGATCCATGGTGCCCCCATCCTGGTCTACTTACACAAAATAAATACTAGAAAAGCGCCCCTGCTAGAGCGGCGCCCTAGGCAGCCGCCTAGTTGGCCTATGCCTAGGGCCGGCTATGGTATTATCACCTGCCATGTATGAGCACTGGTTACAGCCCCAACAAGCAAATGTCCCCTGTCTGTCTGAATATCTTATAGTATGAATCTTTTCTTGCTCATAACAAAGTAATCGCTTAAGTGATTTTGTGTTTCTATATGTGTATCTCGGCCTATTACCTACTATCGTAGTGATATCATCATCTACATTCAATAATCTCCAATTTCTCTCTATTACTTCTCTTACCTTATTATTCCTATTAGCAAACGGAATAATCACTTTAAGCCCCTCATTTCCCCTTGCATTCAAATACTTCTTCATCAACCCTGTCAATATTTGTATTACTTTGGAAGTATGGTCTTCCTTTTCTACTCCTATGTGACCTACTATTATACACAGATCTCTCTATCTCACCGTCTTTATAACCTCGTTGTTTAAAGTTATCTGCCAATGTCTTACATGCTTCTCTGTAAGATTCATCATGACTCGTAAGTCTTGATACCCTTAGTATTTGACTCTTCATTATATTAGGATAAATGTGAGTTGGATGCATGCTGCTCCGATGTGACAAGCTGTTTTTCCAACATTGTTTCCTAAATATATTAGTGTGTAATCCATCTTCCTCCTTGCTCAACTGCACATCTAAAAATTGTAATCTCTTCTGGGAACTAACACATTCAAAAGACAGAAAATCTGTTGTCCCATTCAAATATTCCACAAATTCTTCCAGTCGTTCACTAGTGCCCTTCCACGCAAGAAAAACATCATCTACAAAACATTTGTAGTAACCAATGTACTCCCCATAATCTCCACTGTTCAATACATATGTCTTCTCCAAATATGCCAACATTAGGTTGGCATATGAGTTCGCACACGGGGTGCCTATTGCCACCCCCTTGGTTTGTAGAAAATACTCCTCTTCATATATAAAGACATTATTATTCAATACAATGTCCAACAATGTCCAACAATGACATGCATCTCATAATGAGATCCCTTGGCACTCCTTCTCCAATTAATAAGAGCCTAACATACTCTACTCCTGTGTTATTTGGTATGGATGTAAATAAAGAAACAACATCAAGTGAAACCAAAAGTTCATTACCATTGTCTGCATCAGAAACAACATACCCAGCATAGGTCTCTAAGAACTGTTGTGCATCTCTAATTATAGTGGATATGCCATCTACCACTGGTCTAAGCTGTTTTTCCAAATAAATGGAGAGAGTTTCTGTAAGCCATCCCCTCCCCGAGACTATAGGTCTCATATTGGGGTCCATCAAGCTTTTATGGACCTTCGGCAGTCCCCGGAAAGTGGGGATGATCGGTTTCTCAATCAAAAAGTATCTATCAGATCTATGTCTATTACTCTACATAAAAGAAGGTCATATAATTCACTATGAACACTTTTTATGATCTTGTCTAGTTGCACCTTACTTAATAACTTACAAGTGTTGTTGTCAACCAATAGTTGCTCCATTTTCCTCTTATAGAAATCTCTATCCAACAACACCACAGCTCCACCCTTGTCTGCCTGTCTAATTGCTATCTCAGCATTGTTCTGCAGTCTATTCAAAGCTTCAGATTCTGTACTAGTTAAATTAAAAAAGTCAGGTCTGGTGTGTGACACTGACAATTGTAAT
>NC_056750.1:123522731-123534223 GCF_019279795.1 Protopterus annectens
ATGTTGCAGTCATTACAATTGGGTTATCCTGCTGGCAGGCTACCCTCAAGTCGGCTTGAATTCCAAAGTCTAGGTCTGGCGTCGGTTGCTGTCACCTCTTCCCCGACGTCAGTGCGCCAGCGGTATAAAAGATGCAGCCAACGCCATTTTATTCAGTTTTTCTTGCCCCAGATGTCAGGTGCGCCCAAAAGGGTAGGCTAAAAATATGTCAATAATACATGCATGCACCAAAGTATATATTTTGCCTTCATCTACAAGCAAATACACCACATAGGTTGTATAGAATAGAGAAGTACAGGTAAGTTCCAGAAAAGAAATGGGGGATGGCGGGTGGGTAACCTGGACTGCAACAGTGAATACACTCGAACATCTACATTTATGGTAAGTGTACACAACTGTACTATGTTCTTCGTGTTTCACTGTTGCAGTCATTACAATTGGGTTGAATCCCAAAGCTAAGGTTGGGAGGCTGGAGATAAAAAGCATTAGGGGCGGCTATTAGGCCCTGTAGAACTGCAGTGGCAAAGCCTGCCCTGGATTTAGAGTAGAGTGGTAATTGATAGTGCTTTGTGAAGGTGTGCACTGAACTCCAAGTAGCAGCCTCTAAAATGCCTTTGGTTGGTACTCCCCTGAGGAAGGCTGCTGAAGTGGCTGCTGCTCTGTTTGAATATGGCCTAATGTCCTTAGATACTGGCTTGCCATGTTGAGAATAGCAGAAATGAATGCAGTGGCCTATCCACGTTGAAATAGTCTGCTTTGAGATGGCCTTTCCTTGTGATCCTGCAGCATATGCCACTAGTAGTTGCTCTGTCTTTCTGAAAGCTTTGGTTCTGTTCAAATAGAAGCGCAGCTGTCTGTGTATGTCCAAAGAATGCAGAATTCTCTCCCCCTTATTATGTGGGTTTGGATAAAAGGTGGGCAGATGAATAGTTTGATTAAGGGCCACACTGGACACAACCTTAGGTATAAATGTCGGGTTTGTCCTCAGAGAAACCCTGTCTGGATAAAAAATGATAAAAGGTTCCACAGCCATGAGTGCCTGCAGCTCTGAGACTCGTCTTGCAGAAGTTATTGCTAGGAGCAAGCTGTTTTCCAAGATAAAAACTTTATATCAGCTGCAGCGACTGGCTCGAAAGGAGGCAGGTTGAGTTTTTCCAAGACATAATTGAGACCCCATGCAGGTATTGGTGATCTCCTTGGAGGCCTTAAATTTTTGGCCCCTCTGAGGTACTGCCTTAACAAAGGATGAGAAAAGATTGGTGGCTCTGTATTGTAATGAGCCAAAATGGCAGAGGCATGAATTTTTACAGATGAAAGATAGGCCTTTGTCCAGCATCTCAGTCAAGTATTGCAAAATCTGAGGAATGTATGGTACAGCTGTGTCAATTCCTTGTTCCAAGCACAGAATCTCTTCCATTTTCCAGCATAGGATTTTCTAGTACTAGGCCTCCTAGCCTCCAAAATGACATCCATCACCGCTTTAGTGAGAGGTGTGTTTTGTATGACTACATTATCCGCCATGCTGCCAGATTTAAGGTCTTGAGTTGGCTGTGCAGGATCTGATTGTTCTGCTGGGACAGTAGATGAGGTACTTGAGGTAAGGTCCAGGCTGGGCATTGAGACAAGTTCCTTAGGACTGGATACCAGTACTGGCGTGGCCAGTCTTGGGCAATCAGTATAATTTTTGGCTTCTCCTGTCTGAACTTTAGGAGTACCTTGGGGAGGAGAGGGAGAGGAGGAAGGGCATATACTGTTAAGTTTTTCCAGCTGAAAAATAGGGCATCCACTTTCCATGCTTGTCTGTGATAAGTCCTTGTGCAGTATCTCTTTTAGTTGGCAGTTGTGAGGCGAGGCAAACAGATCTATGTCCGGGCATCCCCATTTCTTTGTTATCATGCTGAAGACTTGTGGATCCAATTTCCACTCGTGGGGATCTGTGAGGTTTCTGCTTAGTTTGTCTGCCAGAGTATTTATCTTTCCTGGCAGGAATTGTGCCTGCAGATATACTCGGTAAGTCAATGCTGTGTCCCACAAAGTCATGATTAGTCTGCAAAGGGGGTAGGAATGAGTGCCTCCCTGCTTGTTTATGTACCTAATGACCATGGTATTGTCTGTCTTTATCAGTAGTTGTCCCGGACGAAGTAGGTCCTTGAAGGCTGTCAGGGCATTTTGAACAGCTAGCATCTCTTTTTGATTGATATGCAGATGCATTTGGTTTGTGGACTATGCGCCTTGAATACATCTTCCTGCCATGTAGGCTCCCCAGGCATAATCCGATGCATCCATTGTTAATGTCTGTGTGGCTGGGGGTAGAGTGAATGGCTGTCCCTTGTTCTGGTGACAGGCCTTCGCCCACCATCGAAACTCCTGTTGCAGGCAGGGAGAGTAAATAGAAGTTATGTACTCACCATAACATTCCATCTGAGTAGATACTTCATTTGTCTGCAACCTGTGGGACTCTGATCCGACCGGCAGCTTTCCAAGCTTCAAGATCCGAGCTCCTAGCTCCTCCCCCTACCCATAATCCCTTGCTACCAACCACATTACCTCAGATCGGTTATTTTGCTCTATAAGCTAAAGATGAAGAGAATTCTCCACAGGACAATATTTTACCGAGGTTCGGGGGATGGCAGGGGGGGGGGTCGGTTGCAGACAAATGAAGTATCTACTCAGATGGAACGTTATGGTGAGTACATAACTTCTATATCTGAAGTAGTTACTTCGTTTGATCTGCAACCTGTGGGACAGAGTCCCCAGCTTACCTAAAGGCCCTGGGTGGACCCTACGGAAGGATATTCCGAAGCACCGCGGAGCCAAAGGAAGCCCTACTTCTGGAGATCATGTCCAGTTTGTAATGAGAAATGAACGTATGGGAAGAGGACCAAGTAGCCGCTGAACAAATATCGTCAACTGGAACTCTAGACCAAAACGCTGTTGAGGTAGCCACAGACCTGGTAGAGTGTGCCCGGATGGCAACCGGAGCTGGTCTTCCAATTGAAATGTATGCCTGTCTGATACATTGAGAAATCCAATTCGCTACTGTCACCTTAGAAATTGGTTTGCCCATGGCTGATTTAGCATAAGAAACAAACAACTGGTCTGATTTGCGGAAATCTTTAGTCCTGTGCAAGTAAAAACGCAGCTGCCTGTGTACATCCAATTTGTGCAATGTGTATTCACCTTTGTTTTGGAAGCTAGGAAAGAAAACAGGAAGGTTAATAGATTGATTAATGTTAGATTCTGTGGCTACCTTAGGAAGAAAAGAAGGATTAGTCCTGAGAGCAACCCTATCTTTGTGAAAAATAAGGTATGGATACTTAATGCACAAGGCTTGTAGCTCTGATACCCGCTTGGCGGAGGTAATTGCTACCAAGAAGGCTGTCTTCCAAGATAAGAACTTTAATGGCGCAGAGGCCGCAGGTTCGAAAGGTGGTCCTGTTAATGCTTGTAATACCAGGGTAAGATCCCATGGAGGCATAGCCGGTTTAATGGGAGGCTTTAAGAGGAACACGCCTTTTAGAAAGCTTTGCATATTTTAACTGAAGCCAAAGAACTTATGCCATCTCCTACATGATAATGGGAGATGGCAGCAAGTTGAACTTTAATGGTGGACGCTAGCTCCCTGCTCAAAAAGGAGAGATAGAAAGTCCAGAATGTTGGGAATAGGAACCGTAAAGGGGTCTAACCCCTTATCCTTTGCCCAGATGGAAAAACGTTTCCATTTACTGTTGTAGTTTTCTGGTGGATGGCTTATGAGCTGCCACTAGAATAGCCTTGACTGGGGAAGAGATACCGGGAGTCCTTGCCATTAATGGAACTGGATCAGCCAGGCTGTGAGCCGGAGGCTGACCAGGTTTGGAGTGTGGCATCTCGTTGGATGCGAGATTAGGTCTGGCTTGGGATCCAGAATCCAAGGGGGAGCCACACTGTGAGACTGCAGAAAGAGGAACCAGACTTGTCGAGGCCAGAATGGGGCAATGAGAATCACTTTGCTTCCCAACCGACAGGCTTTCTGGATGAATTTCATCATCAGAGGAAGAGGAGGATATGCATAAAGAAGACCGGCCAAGCATGAACCAGGGCGTCCCTGGGAGATTCCCCTTTGGGGAACTATCATGAAGTACTCGCTACATTTTGCTTAGGGGAGAAGCAAAAGGTCGCGAGGTTGACCTCATTTGTGGAAAATCTGTTTGACCGAGGGATTCAGAGACCACTCGTAAGGGCTGAGAAACACCGACTTAGGCTGTCTGCTAATATGTTGGTCCGTCCCGAATGCGTTGCTATCAAGCGGTTGGTGGAAATCGCCCATTCCCACACTCTCATGGCTTCTCGACACAGGGGTAAGACCTGGTCCCTCCCTGTTTGTTGATGTACCATACCACGGACATGTTGTCGTGTGGATTGCAATAGTCCCCAGAGGTAGAAGGTGATGGAGAGCTTGCGCCAATAGCACTGCCCTCATCTCTAGGACATTGATATGTAATGCAGTCTCTAGAGGAGTCCACGTTCCTTGGACTGACTTCCCTGCATAATGCCCGCCCCACCCGAGGCAGGAAGCGTCCGTGGTCAACGTGGCTTCGACTGGGGGAATCACAAAGGGTCTCCCTTCTTTGAGATCTTCTGCCTGCAGCCACCAAAGTAGGAGTCCCTGCATGCCCTGCTCAGGGGAATCGGCATGTCCAAAGGATGGGTCAACAGAGACCATTGGACCTGGAGAGTCCACTGTAATACCCGCATCCGCAGATGGGCATGGAGGGAAAGGCCGATTGCCGCCGACATAGATCCTAACGCCCTCAGGACTAATTCTGCAGGGGGGGTTGGGATCTGATGAATATCCAAGACTTAGCGGTACAAACTGTTTATTCTGGTTGGTGTGAGGACCACTCTGGAGATTCGAGTATCCAACCTGGCCCCTATGAAATCTAGGGCTTGAGATGGGCACAGGCAGGACTTCTTCAAATTGACTGAAATGCCCAAGTGAGCAAACAGAGATAGGGCATAGTCTCGCTGTAACCAGAAGATGCTTGTTGGGGGCGGTGAGGAGCCAATCGTCCAGGTAAGGGAACACCTGAATGCCCTGAAGTCTCAGGTGGGCTGCTACCACTGCCATGACTTTGGTAAACACTCTGGGGGCTGAGGTTAGACCAAATGGAAGAACCCTGAACTGATAATGACTGGCTCCTAGCCGAAGCGAGAAATCTCCTGGACCGTCTGTCCATTAGTATATGGTAGTCTGGCGTCCTTGAGATCCAACGAGCACATCCAGTCGTTCTCCTGCAGAAGGGGAGAATAGATTGAGAGTGACCATCCGAACTTTTCCTTGGGTATGAACAGGTTCAGGGGCGAAAGGTCTAGAATGGATCTGAGGTCCCCGTTTTCTTTGGCACCAAGAAGAACCTGGAGTAATAACCCGATCCGGACTGATCTGGGGGACGGGCTGGATGGCTCTTTTCTTAGCAACTCTGAAATTTCTTGAGTTGCGGACTCCCCTGATGGGGTAGAACATCTGGGAGATGTTTGGGCTTGGGGGTTGCAAGAGGAATTGTGTAACCTCTGGATATTATCTGGAGCACCCATCGATCGTTTGTAATTGACTCCCAGCTTCATAGGTGCTCCGATAGTCGCCCCCCCCCCCGACTGCCTCCAGAGAGGGACAGTCGGGCAAGCCCTCAGGGCTGTTGCACGGGTCCCTCTGAGAAGGGTTCTCTAGACCCGAAGTTACGCGGGCCCCCTCTGCCTCTGGGCCGGCGACAACCTTGTCCTCCTCTGCCTCTACAGGACGAGTTGTCTGCAGCAGGACGGGATTGCTGAGATTTCCGGAACCACAGCTTCTTTTGCCCCCTCTGATTCCTGGAGAAGGATCTTTGGGGGTTCAAGAAGCGGACTCCGACAGCCGACAGCATCTTCCCATCCTTCTCGCTTTGGACTAGCGTGTCGCGAACCGATGAGCCAAATAAGGCCGAACCATCGTAAGGGGTGTTCGTGAAGCACGCCTTGAAGGGATCCGTGAAATCGCAGAGGCGGAGCCAGGAGTGCTGTCGCAAAACTACTCCCGCTCCGCTAGCTCTAGCGGCTCCTTCCGTGGCATGAGAAAGAAGCCGCAGAGATGTGTTTGATATGGACTTTAGAGTGGCCAAGCAATCGGATCCGAGGCAGTGGTGCGCTCTGGCCCCATCGGCGCCAAAGACACAACCACTCCCTCGGATCCGATGCTCAACCCTCGGCCCCGAGAGCTTGGATCCGATAAGCTCAAGGCATAGTCGGCGTCGAAGACACTATCCCTGTCGGCGCGCATCCCCGGATCCGGAAGGCCTGGATCCGAACTCGAGACCCGATAGGGTCGGAGAAGGAGCTATCGGGCAAACATGGGGCTGCACTCTCTCCCAAGGGAGGCAAGAGCATCCCCATCTGCATCTGGGTCTGCAAAATCTTCGCATCATCCGATCCATGTCTGCTTCGGAGATGCTTCTGGTAGACCGCTAAGAGGTAGTCGGTAGGCGGGAAGGCACAAGACCTCGAGGAGACCTATCCTCCTCCTCCGCGGGAAAAGGAGGGTGAACGGAGCCGAGAGGACAAGGATCCGGAGACCCTAGATTTCAGAATCTTTTCAGGCGGAGCCGAGGGATGAGACTCGGCCCGCCTCTTAGAAATATGACCCTCTCTCTCTCTGTGTTTCTTCTTCTCCCTGTGGGAAGAAGAAGAACCAGACTCCACAGAGCTAGTACCCGATAAGGGAGGTTGAGTCCCGGGTACAGCTGAGGGAGTAGCCGCGCTGAAGCTACGGAGTAGCCTGGATCCGGCTGGGAGAGGAAGAAGAAGCGGATTCCTGAGGAGTTTTCCCGCCAGGATCAGCTTGTTCTTCCTGTCCCTCAGTGCCCGAGGATTAAAGGCCGCACAAATCTGGCAGGCCTCTGACAAATGTGCTGCCCCCAGACACAAAACACACTGAGTGTGGCCATCAGCTGGGGAAAGCTTATGGCCACACTCAGTACACTTAGAAAATATAGCTTTTGCTTCAGCCATAACTCTCTCACACACACACCCAAACACTAAGGGGGGGGAGAGATAAACTTTAAACTAAAGAGAAAGTTTTTTTTTTTTTTTTTAAAACGTGGGTATGACTAGATAAACGCTAAAAACAACACACACACAATTTAAACTAGAAGTTAGCTTTTAGAAAAAGGAACAATCTCACCAGGCCAGGAGCTCTTCACTAAGAAGCAACTGTCTTTAGTCAGCTGCAAAACGATCTGAGGTAATGTGGTTGGTAGCAGGGGATTATGGGTAGGGGGAGGAGCTAGGAGCTCAGATCTTGAAGCTTGGAAAGCTGCCGGTCGGATCCGAGGTCGGATCAGAGTCCCACAGGTTGCAGATCAAATGAAGTAACTACTTCAGATCTATTGTTTCCAGGCTGTGGCAATGTTGAGTCCAAATACTTTTTAGGTACCATTGAAGTTTCCTTATATGCAGTCTTGCATATGGAATTAGTAGAATGCAGGATGCCATGAAGCCCAAAGCCTGCAGAATTTTTCTTGCACATAACTGGGCCTTTGTTGCCAATAGTTTGAAGTAGGTAGTCAGTTGTCTTCGTTTGTCTGGCATGAGATAAGCCATCTGGGCAGTTGTATTTAAGCTTGCACCCAGGAATATTATCTCTTGAGAGGGTACCAGTTTTGATTTCTGTTCGTTAACTGTGTACCCTAGGCATGATAGTAATCTCTTTACAAACGCCAGATGCTGTAGTAGAATGTCCTTGTTCTCTGCTTGAATGAGGCAGTCGTCCAAGTAAGGACATACTTGTATTCCCCTTTGTCTGCAGTATGCAATTACTGGTGCCAGGTGCTTTGTGAAGACCCTGGGCGCAGTAGTTAGGCCAAAGGGCAGTGCAGAGAATTGGTAGTGCATTAAGCCAGCTTTGAATCTGAGGTATCTTCTGCATATGTCTGAATGGGACATGCAGGTATGCCTCTTTTAGATCTAAAGCAACAAGCCAAGCCTTCTTGCCCAACATGGGCAGAAGCTGCTGTAGAGTCAACATTTTGAATTTTGGAATATCCAGATATGTGTTTAGAATAGATAGGTCCAGTATTGGTCTCCAAGCTTTGTCCTTTCTGGGTACCAAGAACAGTCTTGAATAGAATCCTTGTCCCTGCTCTTGCTCTGGTACTTGTTGAATGGCCCTCATGTCCATGAGGGATGAAACTTGTTTTTGTGCCTCTGCCCATTGATTGTGTGGCAGGTCTGGCATACCGTTTGGCCTTGGCAGGGTATGAAAGTGGAACCTGTAGCCTTGTGATACTATAATTAGAACCCATTTGTCCTGGGTGATCATGTGCTAATTTTGTGAAAAAAGTGATAGTTTTCCCCCCAAAGGAGCTGCCAAAAGATAAGTGCTTGGAGCTGGAAGGGGAAAGTCATTAACACTGTTTCCTGTATGGCTGTGATTTTTCCTCTCCGCTCTTGGAGTAGAAGCACCCCATTGTTTACGCCTGTATGCGCCTTGGGGCTGTGATCTGCCTCTGGGGCATCTGTATCTGCCTCTTTGTGGCCTATCAGACACTGGAAAGGACCAATTCTTTGTAGGCCAGTTCCTGCTTAATCTGGGAGGCTGTACCTGCAAGAAATCCTTGACTGTTTGCATAGATTTAGCTTTGTCCTCCACTTTCTTCAACACCTCTTCAGCTTTAACACCAAACAAAGTATCATGCTGTAATGGAGCATCTAATAGTTTTGCTTTAACATGATCAGGCAGATTCTGTTCTTTTAACCAAGCATGCCTCCTAATGACAGAACCTGTAACAGCGGCCCTGCAGGAGGGCTCTAGAGAATCAAAACCACATTGTAAAGTATGCTTTCCAACTTGTTCAGCTGCATGCAATAAATCCTGCATTTCTTTGTTGTCTGGACATTCTGAATTTGCTGACATTTTCTGTTTAAGCAATGACATAAGATATTGCTGATATTTAAGCATATGAAATTGGCAATTTAAGGCTCTTACAGCCAAGGTAGCAGAAGTATAAATCTTTTTACCCCATCTGTCTAGGGCCCTAGAATCCCTATCAGAGGGGATAGGGTTTTTTGCAGTAGAAGCCTTGACCCCTTTGGGACCCTGAGAGATGGTTTCTGGGTCAGCAGCAGGGTTTTTATAAAGAAATTTATGTGAATCAGGAACCCTATAGTATCTGTCTGGCTTAACAGGAGCTGGTGGTAAAGAGTCTGGAGATAGACTGGACTCTGAAAATAATACATCATCTACAATGTCTAAAACAGGCGAGATAGCAAGGGGGCTGTGCTGAGGCAGTAAAAGGAAGTCTCTGAGCCTTTCCTTGGATTCTGAGTAATCTTGGCTCTCCCAGTGGAAATGCTCCCTCACAGTATGCAGTGTCACCCCAAAAGAATAATCCTCGAGAGGACAGGCTGAAGGGATAGATTCTTCAGCATCAGAATCCTCATAGGGAGGAAGAGAATATTCCTGTTCAGAGGAGGAATCAGAGGAAATAGAAACCTGGTCTGAAGATTCGTATTCTAACTCTTGCCTAGGCCTCTTATCAGGAGGGGGATGGGAACCCCTGATCAAAGTAATTAGGTCTTCGGCCATTTTAAGCATCTGTTTTTTAGGCATGGAGGCCTGTCCAGGAGAATACTGTACTTGTTTCTTTGTCTTTAGAATTACTTTAGTCTTTGCCTTTGAAGCTGAAGTAGGTTTCACATATAACTGTCTAGGCCTGAAAACACCCTCAGAAGCCGTTGCCTGCTCAGCGGCTCCGGACCCATCTCAGGGAATAGTTTCTGAGTGTCCAATACCTTGAGTTTCCAGCGGCCTTGTCGGCTCCATGTGGGAGTCGGAAGTGGCCTGTGGCTCTGAGGTAGCAGGCGTCAGGGGCTGCGAAAACGCCTCACTGAGAACTGGCGAACCGGCGACAGACCTAGCAGAAGCCTTGTCTGTTTTGGATCTCGGATGCCTGTCCTTATCTTTTTCTTTTCGCTTTTTATAAACTCCGGTAGTCGGCTGTTCCGACTGCATTATATAATTAAATCTTCTGCCAAAGCAATGGAATGCAAAATCGTACCGACGCATAATAGTGCGTTGGTTAAATATAGCACAAAACCGACAACTAGCAACGTTATGGTCAGGGCCTAGGCAAGAAATACAGTAAGAATGAAAATCCTTATGAGGTATTTGCTTCCCACAAGAAATACAATTATTAACTTTTTCTGACATCGGTCTGGAGCAAGAAAAAAGTTTCCCCAATGGGGTACTTAGCTTTAATGAAGACTTCGGATCTGAAATTTGAATTGGAAAAACTCAGGAGTCGGCCGACCAGCACTTGCGAACTGCTTTTGCTCCGGGCACCGCGTGGCAAGAAAGACTGAAGAAAATTGCGTCGGCTGCATCTTTTATACCTCTGGCGCACTGACGTCAGGGAAGAGGCGACAGCAACCGACGCCGCACTTGCGAACTGCTTTTGCTCCGGGCACCGCGTGGCAAGAAAGACTGAAGAAAATTGCGTCGGCTGCATCTTTTATACCTCTGGCGCACTGGCGTCAGGAAGAGGCGAGCAACCAACGGCCGACCTAGACTTTGGAATTCAGGCCGACTGAGGGTAGCCTGCCAGCAGGATAACCCAATTGTAATGACTGCAACAGTGAAACACGAAGAACATCTGTTAGTAAGAAGCTGTTGAAGACCAATTCAGGGAGAAGATAAACACAACCATTGGACTCAAAAGTTGGTCCACGTATCTCAGTTTAAGTATAATTAGACTCCCTGAATGGAAAGATAAGTCAACAAGCAAAGAAGAGTAGTATGACTGAAACTGAATTCATCCTCAAGTCTTGGCGAGTACCTTCATGAGCTGGACCCCGTTTTTTTTCCCAAAATCTCACCAAGACAACACGGATATATATATATATACTATATTTTATGCAGCATATATCACGGACAGTAGTTGTTCAAAAATTAAAAAAGATAGTGGAGTGCACAAGACCCAGGATAAAAAAAGTGCCCATTCCTGGTAGGAGCACTGATGGTAGGACTGTAAAAAAATGACAGTGTAGAATCCTCAAAGTAAGGAAACATTTCTACAATGGGGCTAGGCCAGTCCCAGGGTGGGGGATGGCCCCCTGTTGTAGAAGGAAGTAGCAGTCACCAAAAATCACTAAAACTGATAGGCCAAAGAAGAGCCATACAGACGATAGAGCAGACTATTGAGGATAAGAAAGAAATTATGTATTGTTACTGTTATCCAAAAAGCCCAGAATTTCCAGACAAAAGAGATACAAAAAGATTGAGAGAGAAATTAGAGGAAAGAAAAACTGTCATAAGCTTAAAATAAAAGTTTGTGTTCATCAATACAACCGTTTTGGGTAATACTTTATATAGACCAAGAATCTTTGATCCGTTTGGAAGAATAAGCATCTGAGGAAAAAAAAAGGAGATGCAAAAATTGAGAGACAATATTATAAAGTGAGAAATTTCAAATCAAATTTAG
>NC_056750.1:123534723-123599723 GCF_019279795.1 Protopterus annectens
ATAGTGGTACTTCTCCTGTTAAGATACTGTTAAACAAAACCTTCCCGATCTTTATCAGTTTTTTCCTCCTAACTTCCAAAATTCCACAGGAATACTATCTACTCCTGGGGACTTTCCTGTAGATTAGTTATACATCACAATTTTTAATCTCATCTCCTCCTATCCTGTTATTAATTCAGCCTCATCTACCTCTCACCTTGGCATATTTAATTCTTCCATAAACATTTCCATTTGTATCTTTTCTTGATCTTAATATTTCTCTGCTTTATACATTCTTTCATAGAATTTCCGAAATGTTTCTAATACCTCTACAGGATCTCTTGTTACCTTCATAGTTATAGGCTCCCTAAGCTTGGTGACAGCCCTTTTTACTTTCTGTTGCCTGAGTTGTTGTGTTAAAAGTTTTTGTGCTTTAGTGCTATTATCAAAAAACAGTTGCTTAACAGCAATCTTTCTAAGCTCATGCATATTATCAAGGCAATCCCTTATTTTCTGTGTAGCATTCTGCAGTTGATCCTCTTCTTTTTCTGCGAGATTCTTCCTATTCTGCAATACTTTCACATTTGTCAGTCCCTCTAAATAATTCTTGTTACTTTTTAACCATAGCTCCTTTTCTTTTATTTCCGCTCTATTTTTAAACTCCACCTTAAATTTATCCCACTCCCTAGCTATATTTTCAGAAGAAATTTCTATCCTGTCTAGTCATAGGATCATAGGAAGTTACTACGCTAATGGCCCTGGGGCCCTTACAAGCCTAGTGAAGAGTTTATCCCCAAAAAGAAACCTCAGTCAGAACCTGTCTCCCACTTTTAGTAATTTGTCCTTCTGTGACAATTTTGTCAGAATCAACTCCTTCTGCTGGTAGGATTGCATTTTTACTATTAAAGGTCCAGGTTGCTTTCTTATAGCCAGGCTTGGGGCATACACATGAGGTGCCCTTACAACTAACAACTCCTGTCGTGGAATACCAGTTCAGTTGCTTGTTTGTACTTTCATAAAATTAATGCAGTCTGTTCTTTCCAGCTTCTCTGGTATAGCTGAAAATCTCAGGTTTTCCCTACATGCTCTGTCCTCTTTTTATATTTTTTTATTATTTAACATTTGTTTTACCAGGATTAAATCTGCTTTGTCCTTTAAGTCTACCATTTTTGAAGCATCTCTTCCTGAGCAGTCTCATATTCAGCCATCCTTTTTTTTATTTATCTCATCTGAATATCTGTTTAAAACTTCTTCCATTTTTCCAGCCTTTTGTTGTTTGTGTTGATATACTCCATCAGTGTTTTGTTTATTTTAACCAGGTCTGTATGCAGTTGTCTTTTATCTTCCTGTACTTTACTGGAAGTCATCTCTGAAGGTTGCATTGCTTTTTGCTGAACAGCTGGAAAACATTCCCCAGTCAGTGTTTCTTCCTCACTTTTTATAACTGATTTTTTCCAGGTCTTTTATATTTCTTTATTCCTATCATCCAGGCAGTGAACTTATTAGTCAGTTACTGAAATTTTCCCATAAACACAAGTCTACTGGCCTTCTCTGCTGAGTTTCTGTTTTTACACTGAGAGAGCTAGAAACAAGCTATTACTCAATGTGGAGCCATCTTGGAAGTCCGCTGCTGGTCATCTTCTTAAGCATCTCAATCTCCCAATACCTGACTCTGGTTAAACTCCATGGTACTGCTGATTTTTTTTTTTAATTAGCTCCTGGGCTTTTTTTTCCTATCATTCAAGCATTTCCTTTTGAAATGATGAAAATGTTTCACTGCCAAGCTCCCTCTATGGGCTTTATACTTAGAAGAGTGAGAAGCAGATTCCCCTTCAGCTTGCTTGCTTACTCTTTGTCGGCTAAACATTTTTATTTCCTTCTTAACCTGTTTTGCATCCAAAAATGTTCTTGATCCTCCAGGAAAAATACACCAAATAGAGCTGGATATGACAACTTGAATCTCACTCCTGTCTCTCGATATCCCCAGATTACAAGGATAAACTTTCTTCTTTTCTGCTTGGTATACAGTGAATAATCATTTTCAACAAACACCCCAATTTCAAATACTTTCCCTACAACCATAGTTTTGTGAGGAGCATCTCTTTATGCTAGTATGATTGCATCTTTCTAATGTAGGTCTTGGCTGCTATCCAATAGCCAGATTTGTAGCATACACATGATGTGGCTTCTCATAGGTTCATAGGTGTTTGCATACACATGATGTGGCTTCTCATAGGTTCATAGGTGTTTGCATACACATGATGTGGCTTCTCATAGGTCCATAGGTGTTTGCATACACATGATGTGGCTTCTCATAGGTTCATATGTGTTTACTTGGTTAATGACCACAAGTGCATATTAAGCCTAGCCATGCATTCAAAATCTCTGACAAGTTCTGGTACCCTTGATAAGTGTAAGCAGGGGCTTGGGAGATGAAACAGTTACATGCAGGGGACTGGGAGATGAACCATTTACAGGTTACCTGTGTCCATTAGAGACAAAGGTGCCAAGCCAGGGATGAATTTCCTGTTCCCCATTCAATTGTCCAAGTTACACTTGAATTGGGTTAGATAGGAACTCTGCTTCACATGGATGGGGAGCCTGTTCCAGAGATGGGGTAGACTCTGAAATACATACTTGTCTCTCCATCATGTCCTATTTATATCATAGGCAAGGTTTAAGAGTCTAGAATGGGTAATTCTTGTGCTGTTTGTTTTGTGGATATGCAGGAGTTCCAGAGTGGAGTGTGACAATGCCCTGTATGCCAGGCATAGATCTCCTCTCAACAGCTTGTAGGAGACAGAACACAGGGATATGGCCTTGAGACAGTCTGCATAGGACATTTTACTTATACTCTGTATTCTTTTAGTGAGAAACCTCTGTGGACATTCCATTTGTTGGATATGCCTGGTTACACAACAAAGGGGTCACTGGACTCAATGATAGGTCTGATGAATGCCAAATACAGTGGAGCAGTGACTTCCTTGCCCTAGATGTCACACCTTTGTTTATAAGTTGAGCAACATAGAATAATTTCCTGACTACTCTAGACACATGATGGTCAAAGGCTAGATTATTGTCTGTATGTGACCCTAAGTCCCTGACTACTGGTTAAACTCTAAGAGATGTGTTATCAATAAGATAGTTACCAGGGGTGGATAACTTTCTGAAGGATACTATTATGCATTTTTTGGCATTTAGTTTTAGTCCATAGCTCTGACATCAGTTGTTTGTCTGTGTCAGCCTTCCTGGAGAACATTTGTGTTGGTGTGGGATTCAATGACAGCTTCTAATTTGCAATCATCTGCAAATTTAGTCAGCCAGAGGCCACTGACATTGACCTTGCTCCAAAGAAGTAAATACCAAAAAGGAGTGGTTCAAGGACCAATCCCTGAAGGACTTCACTTGTAACTGGCCTCTTTGTAGGGGTGGTCTTCCTAATTCTAACTTCCTGGGTCCTGTCTGTGAGCCTTTTGGCTATCCACCGGGTAACATATGGGTTTGTACCTAACCTCTTGAGTTTGTCAACAATGCCCAAGTGAGGTACTGTGCCAAATGCCTTGGCCAGGTCAAGGTAGGCAGTGTGAACCATTTTGCCCTCATCCATTGCTTTGGTGACCTTCTCAAAGAAGTCCACCAAGCTGAGTAAGCATGACCTGCCCTTCATGAAACCAGACTAAGTTGGGTCCAGTGTCTGGAGTTTTACTAGATCATTATTGATGATTTCCATGATAATTCTTTCCGTGGCTTTGCATATAAAACTAGTAAGACTTATGGGATTGTAGTTTTCAGTGTCTGTTGATGGCCCAACTTTGTGCAGAGGGATGACTGTTGCTGTTCTCCATTCATGAGGCTTGACGTTTGTTTGAGGCTACAGTTAAATAGTGGTTCCAGAGGCCCTGATAGGTCATGTTTCATGCTATTTAGAAGGCATCCTGGGATATTGTCTGAGCCCATTGATGCAGTGTTCTTGGCCTTAGAGAGAGTATTAAGGACCTGTTCCCTAGTGATAGTAGGAGAAATTATATTTCATGATATTTCCTGAGGGAAGATCGAGGTGGAGAGAGGGGTAAAGTTGGAGCTGAATTTGTCGACAAGTATGTTTGCTATATATTCTGGCTCAGTATAGGTGGCTCCATTTACAACGAGCTCTCTAACAAATAATGCTGTGGATCACCAGTACAGTTACTTATTCATACTTTCATAAAAATAATGGAATCAATTCCTTCCTGCTTCAATTTATTGTAAATATTACCCACTGAGTAAAGTTCCAAAGCTCTAATGGATAAAATGATGGCTATTTCAGTGAAAACATGTGCACAATGGCTGGACCAGCTATTTCTTTGTCTAAAGGGTATCCTGTCTCTCCATCACTGAGTGCTGCTCCTTTCACCTTTCAATCTACAGATATGTTGTTGAATGCAGTGACTGTAAGTTTCTTCCTTCTAACTCTTCAGTACACTTTAATACCTGCATTTCATTTCTGCTACTAGCCTCATTATGGCCACTATCCTCTGTGCTGGCACAAGTTGCTGTTTGCAAGTTTCAGCTTTTGCATTGTTCTGTGTCTGCAAACTGCATAACTTTACGATTCCCCAAGTATCATAAGTGCAATGAAATTATGTTTGCACAGATATAAGGTTGGGATTCATAGACAAATGCCTTACAGCTACAGAGTGTGAACTATCAGTGATGCGTATCTGCTTAGGATGATATTATGGAGCATGTCATGGACACATTTTCAGTGAACGCAAATAAAATAAAAGTTTGCTGAAACCACTTTCATCGACAGTGGAAATTGCCTTTTTCTCTAGAGTTGTGCAACCTCAGAGATGGTGTATACAATTCCAGGGAGTGTGGGGGTGCAGGAGTAGCTTGCTCCCTGCAAAAACCTTCTTAAAGTGTTCGCTGAAGGCACTTTCAATGAACTGCTTTTTTTTGTGTGTTCACCAAAACTGCCTTTGACAAATCAACATGACTCCAAAATCAGGACTTGTAGAGCAACAATAGTTGGAGAAAAGACATGGATAGTAAATTAGTGGAGCTGCAATATGGGGACAGCATTAGGAAAGCTTAATAGTGTATTGTGAGTATCAAAGTGTATGTTTGGCATGGGCAGTGTCACAAGAAGCATGATCAAGCATGCGTGACATGAAGCATGGGCAGTGTCACAAGAAGCATGATCAAGCATGCGTGACATGAAGCATGGGCAGTGTCACAAGAAGCATGATCAAGCATGCGTGACATGAAGCATGGGCAGTGTCACAAGAAGCATGATCAAGCATGCGTGACATGAAGCATGGGCAGTGTCACAAGAAGCATGATCAAGCATGCGTGACATGAAGCATGGGCAGTGTCATAAGAAGCATGATCAAGCATGCGTGACATGAAGCATGGGCAGTGTCACAAGAAGCATGATCAAGCATGCGTGACATGAAGCATGGGCAGTGTCACAAGAAGCATGATCAAGCATGCGTGACATGAAGCATGGGCAGTGTCACAAGAAGCATGATCAAGCATGCGTGACATGAAGCATGGGCAGTGTCACAAGAAGCATGATCAAGCATGCGTGACATGAAGCATGGGCAGTGTCACAAGAAGCATGATCAAGCATGCGTGACATGAAGCATGGGCAGTGTCACAAGAAGCATGATCAAGCATGCGTGACATGAAGCATGGGCAGTGTCACAAGAAGCATGATCAAGCATGCGTGACATGAAGCATGGGCAGTGTCACAAGAAGCATGATCAAGCATGCGTGACATGCATTTTCATGTGTGCAAAGACCCTCCCTGCTGCCATTTGTGCAGTGTCAGGCAGGCCATGGAGGCCCAGCACATCACCATGGCAACCTACTTCATCAAGTAAAGTGAGACATAGGAAAATGAGAAAAGAGGGAAGAGGAACCAGAACAACCCACAAGGATAATCATAAGAAATAACTACTGGGGGTGGGGCTAAATAACTACTGGGGGTGGGGCTGAAAAAGGTTTCCATTGTTAATGTAAGTGGCACAACAGGTAGCACACACCTTTAGTGCAGAAGGCTGTGGATTCTACTTCTGTTCCAGGTAGATTGATAGCTGACACTACAGTGCAGCATGGAGGGGGGCTGCTGCACTCCTGAGTGTGTCATCCTTTGTATGGGATGTTAAACAGAGGTCCCATCTGCCTGAGTGGATGGTACCTCAGGTGGATGTAAAAGATCCTGTCACACCCATCAAAAAGGGTAGAGGACATTCCCGAAGCCAAGGTCAAACTACCCTAGTAGTAGAAAATCACTTCTAGTCTCCTCTGAAGAGAGACCACTAGCCTAGTGAGACTAACATGGTCAACAAAGGAGCCACCTTAGCTTTGGAATACTGGACAAATATACTGCAGTCTCATCAATTCAATCACCAGGAGGGGGAATAGAACATACACCCTTCTGGTTTTCCAAAAACAAAGGTGAGTGTCCTACCTGTTGCATCAGTGACAGTGCAAATCCTCACAGCTTCCTCATTCCAAAACATTACTGAGGCGAAGTACAAAGAGCTCAGACTCAGGATACACAGGGAAAAAGAGAGTGAACTGTAGGCAAACAGGGGTTCCACTTCAGCCAAACGAAAAGGATAAAGAAAAAGGGAGCTGGAGGGGGGGGGGGTCCTTCATCAGTGATCTAGCTGAAGATCTACTGTAATGGTTACATTCCTATACAACACCAATACGTTCACCATTATACCACTGTTGCAGTAATGTTAACCAACAGAATGACTCCCAAAATGTTTTATGCTGAGTGGGAGGGTTAAGAGGAACTGAGCTAGAGTCCAGCAATCCTAGGAGGAAGGTTCTGGCAAAACTAGTTCAGGAAACAAAACATTGACTATGTAATGTGTAGTAACAGTGTGAATGAAGGACCAAGTACCTGCTTCTAAAATGGTGTTGGAGTCTAGGCCTTTTTAAAAAGGAGCCTGAAGATGCCACAGCTCGTTTAGAAGTTTAACACCACTAGAAAGAAATCTACCATGAAATGAAGAGCAAAGGTAGACGGCAAAGGGTATCCACCTGGAAATAATTTGTATGGATACTAAAAGGCCGTGTTTTTTTACCATCGACTGGTCTGATATTCTAATTTCCTTTGTCTTGCACAAGTTTGTGTATGTTAAGAAAGTGGAACATCCTTTCACTTCTGTTTTGTGGATTCAGAAATATACAGGAAGGTAAACAGATGGGCTCAGTGACAATTGTGTGACCATCTAAGAAATACAAGGAGGATTAGTTCTAAGGGAAACTCTATCCTTATGGAAAACCTGACAGACATCAAGGCATGTTACTTATAAACTCGCTGTAGAGGTTAGATCGACAGGAACAGTACTTTATGTACAAAACTTTAAAAAAGCTGAAGCAGCTGGCTCAAAAACGGCAAAGTCATTTTTTCAAGTATAAAATTTAAATCCCTCTGATGGTGGGATAAATTTTAGCGGGTGACCTGATGTGTAGGATGCCTTTTTAGGTATCGTTTGACCTTAGCAAGTGAAGAAAGGGGTGGAGTTAAAAGAAGACCAGCTGAGATGGCTGACAGATGGACCTTGATGGAAGGGAATGCCAGACCTAAACTGAGCAGTTGACACATGTATTGGAGAAGAAAAGGTATATGTATCTGATAATGATCCCATCTTCTGTTGTAACACCACATACAAAATCTCTTCCATGTTTATATATATATATATATATATATATATGTATATGTATATATGTATATGTATATATATATATAGTTTTGTAGTTGCAGGTTTCATGGCCATATATTACTGCCTGTAGCAGGTCCTCACAATAAATGTGCCTAAAAGGAATCAAAAGTCCAAACCATGACATTGAGAGTTTTCAGGTTGGGGTGGATGAGACGTCCCTTTTGTTGTGTGAGCAAGTCTATACTGTAGAGGAATGATTGGCAAGTGTCCCTGGCTAGATAACAAAGAATGAGGAGAACGAACCAGTGCTATTTCAGCCAAAAAAGAGTCGCCAAGAGAATTTTGGGATTGTCCTTTTGAACTTTCAGGAGAACCTTTTCTATAATGGGAAAGGATACAGGAATTTCTCTTTTCAAGTGAAGGAGAAGGCATCCATTCCCTAGACTTCCTTGCAAGGTGTCCTGCACCAACATTTTTTGAGATGATTGTTCAGACTGGAAGCAGACAGATGAATTTATGGAGTGCCCCCAGTGGTGCAGAATCTGTAAGATCTACCGATTCAACATTCAGCCATGTTAGTCTGCCCTTGATCTGCTCAGATGATCTGCCATGCTCTTCTGCTCTGATGGAATGTAAATCACTTGGAAAAAGAGACCACGGTGAATAACAATGCTGAAAGCCAACACTACAAGTCTGCATAGGAAGTGGGATTCTGTGTCCTCCTGTTTGTTAATATACTACATAACTGTTCTGTTGCCTGTCAGAAGCTGAAAATTTTCTGAGGACAGTAGGTGATTGAAAGATTGAAGAACCAAAATCAATGCTTTCATCACTTATATGTTTCTATGCCACGTTTTATCCTTTTTTGCGCAGATTCTTTGGCACTTGAAAACATTTTGAGAATGCCCTCCAGGCTGTGTCTGGTGCATCTGTTAAGAGACACTGTAGAGGAGTGGAACTTGAAATGAAACTCTCGGGTTTAAGTTTATTTGTGCAATCCACCATTGCAGCTATTTTTTCATGAATCACAAAAGAGAAGTGGAAAATGGCAGAGAATGACAGTGTTGAAGCCACATGGACTTAAATACCACTGAATTCTCCTCATGTACATTCGGACGACCAGAGCTCTCTGACTGGTGGTACCATGTACGCCAGGGCTCAGAGCTGCACAGGGTTGTCAGGAATGAAAGAAGTCTGTTCAGAATATAGTCTTGTTTGAGGGAAGATAAGTCATTATCAGAAAAAGATTCTTCATGGCAAACTAAGAACACCTGAGAATGGGAATGAAGGTTGGACTTGTTAAAATATAAAGGGAATTCCAGAGTTTAAAAGAGAGTGGTTGTGAATTGGAAGCACAGGGAACAATTGTGAAAAAATTGTCTTGAATTAAAAAGTCATCCAGGTAAGGGCAAATGCAGATACTCTGCACCCTGCAGAATGTTACTGTTAGGGCTGTGCACTTTTTAAATACTTTTGGGGAAGTGGAAAGTCCAAATGGTAAAGCTGTAAATTGAAAGTGTTAGTTAAATTCAGAGAACCTTAAAAAATCATGTGAAGATTATTGGAATATGAAGATAAGCAACCTTGAGGTCCAGGATAAGCAAAATGCTTTTGGAAAAAAAAGTTGGGGAACAGGCTTTGTAGATTCAGTATTTTGAATTTTTGGATGCTTAATGTTTAGAATTGAGAGATTCAGAATAGACTTCTAAATGCCTTCCTTCCATGGGACCAGGAAAAATTTGGAGTGGAAGTCTTTTCCTCTTTGATTTGGGGGATCAGGTTCTATTACATCCTGTAGCAAAAGTTGCAAAACATTTCAAAGTACCATGTGGCTTGTTTTGTGGAACCTGAGAAGCTGAGTGCTGGAAAGGAAGATATATTCACTATACCCTTCCAGAGTGATTCTCGAAATGCAGTTGCCTGGTTGTGATCTTACAAATTTTGTTTGGAAGACCTGGGGGGTGCTGCAGTTAGAATCTGGAAGATTTGTCCTAGAAGGTTCCTTTATTTCCCTTGAAAGCAGTTGTAGCCTTGCCCTGCCATTTATGTTTAGATTTTTTTGCCCTTTTGTTGTATAGACAGGAGTCCCAGTGGACTATGATGTTTGCAGATGACATTGTGATATGCAGTGAGAGTAGGGAACAGGTTAAGGAGACCCTGGAGAGATGGAGATATGCTCTAGAGAGAAGAGGAATGAAGGTCAGCTGGACTAAGACAGAATATATGTGTGAATGAGAGGGAGGATAGAGGAATGGTGAGAATGCAAGGAGTAGAGTTGGCAAAGGTGGATGAGCTTAAATACTTGGGAGCAGCAGTTCAGAGTAATTGCGAGTGTGGAAGAGAGGTGAGGAAGAGAGTACAGGCAGGGTGGAGTGGGTGGAGAAGAGTGTCAGGAGTGATTTGTGACAGAAGAGTACCAGTAAGAGTGAAAGGGAAGGTCTACAAAAGGGTAGTGAGTCCAGCTATGTTATATGGGTTGGAGACAGTGACATTGACAAAAGGGCAGGAGTCAGAGCTGGATGTGGCAGAGTTAAAGATGTTAAGATTTGCACTGGGTGTGACGAGGGTAGACAGGATTAGGAATAAGTATATTAGAGGGTCAGTCCAGGTTGGACAGTTTAGAGACAAAGCCAGAGAGGCGAGATTGCATTGGTTTGGACATGTGCTGAGGAGGGATGCTGGGTATGTTGGAAAAAGGATGCTAAGGATGAAGCTGCGAGGTAAGAGGAAAAGAGGAAGGCCTAAGATAAGGTTTATGGATGTGGTTAGAGAGGACATGCAGGTGGTTGGTGTGACAGAGCAAGATGCAGAGAACAGGAAGAAATGGAAACAGGTGACCCGCTGTGGTGACCCCTGACCAGGAAAAGCCAAAAGAAGAAGAAGAAATTGAATAGATCTTTTATGATAGAAAGGGCCTGACTTGGAGGGTTAATTTCTTTGAAATTTTGGAATATGGAAAGAAAAAGCTACCGTGCTCCCTTATTTCAACCTTTTTAATATATTTTTTTTCTGATGGAGGCCAAAAATAAAATCTGTATCAGAAGGAGCATCTAAAAGCAGCTTTGGTTTCACTTCCTCTGGGAGAAATTGTAGTCTTTGCCAGAAGAATCTTCTCATTATGACCCAGAGACAACAGCTCTGGAGGAAGCATCTGCCCCATCGCAGGCACACACTTAGCAGAATGGTGCACTACCTGAAAAGCACAGGAAATCACAGACTACATCTCTGACTTAAGAGACACTGTCAGGGATATTTGCATTAAGATTGCTCATGAAGTCAAAGATAAATAAGAGATATCTTATTATGTGTCTGGTATTTTACAGCATGAAAGGTAAATGTAGCTGATGTATATGGCCATCATACGGTATATGGCCATTATAACTCAATTGTCCTTATTAATGAGAGCTGGAAGAAGGGAAAGGCTTAGAGCGTTTGTCAGAATTTATAATAAACAGCAGGATCTGAGGTTGGATTTTTATACAAGTATTTGTGTGAATCAATGACTTTGCAGTATCTGTCACACCTTCTGGTTGCAGGTGTCAGTAACCGAGGAGTTAAAGCAGCAGGAAAGTATCATCCAAGGCTTCAAGAACTGGATGGAACGGAGATGGTTTGGGTACATTTATATGCAAGAGATGGTAGTATTTCTTTTATGGTTCAGAGATGTGTTTTCCTCTCAATTGAGATATGGCATCATTTTCTGAATAGTTCCCCAAAGGAGTGTTCCTCCTGAGGGGAATCAGAGAACATGGCATCTTCAGTTTCAGAGTCATATCCTGGCTGGGAATTAATCTGAGAAGAATAATCCAAATTATCAGATCCTGGCTCAGAAGGCATATCCCCTTTTCTTTTAATGGAATAGATTGTGAAGAACAAAACTGAGGGGATTTAACAGCAATAAGTGCTTTAAATAGTCCCAAAAAATTCCTGCCATTCCAGTTGAGGATGTCAAGCAACAGGAGAACAGGAGTGGCTGAAGTAGGTAGATGCTTGGATTTTTCTTAGGAGTATCCAATGAAACTACATAGGAAGGACCGGAACTCACAAAAACTTCCATCGGAGAACTAGTCCTTGCAAACTAAAATTTGAGGAACTCCATCTTGTCTTTCTGAAATCAGTTACCTGTTGTCCCCTGCAAATCCTTAGTGGTCATCTAACCAGTCAGACAGGATGTGCCTGAAGGATGTTTCATGTTGTCCTCCACAGGAAACAGGTTCAGATAGCAGTCAGCACTCAAGCTTTTTTCCTTGACAGGTATATCCAACTCCGACTGGGTGAAGTAAGCCAAAGTAGTACTGTCTTTCATGGGTTTCTTGGACATCTTCAGCTGTGACAGGAAGCACAAAGTGGGAGCTTTGGGGGACATGTTGTACTGCACTGGAACCTTCAGCCATTTTCAGAGAAGAAATACACAGCTCAATGTTTTGGGGATGAAAGCCTGACAGGTGGTATAATCACTAACATTGTTCTCTGGTCATAGCCAAAAAAGGCACTGTGAATGCCTGTCTTTGGAGGGAATTTTGCTATCATGGAGGCATGTGCTTCTCTTTAATGACACTAACAAATTTTGAATAGAAAAAAAGCAGAAGGGTCCCCAATCAGGTACTTGCTTTCACTTGCAGTGACAATCTGGATCCTTTCGTATGGTTGACAGACAAAGAAAAAGACAGCACTTTGCTTCCAAGACTAGCAGCTTAAGAGGTCTGAGGATTTTGAATGAAGAAATACTGCTAGGAACCACCACGATAAAATAAAAATCCAGTTTATTTTATGAGAAACAAGCGCTTTCACGCATACAAATGCGCTTCATCAGGTTACATTTTATACATAAAAAACGCCCATTTATATACTAAAACAGTCATCAATTAACTGAAATAATTGTCAATTGACTAATTGATTAAAACACAATTAGTGTAGTTAAAACAACCACCAGCATGCGTCACTTCTCTCAACAGACGCTGAATAAATACATCAAATATAACCAAGCATCTTTCAATATTGCACTAGTGATGCTAAAAACATAAACAATTAGAATATCACATCATGCAGGTCAAATGGTAGCTTAGTAAGGACCTCAAACAGTTCCATTTGATATATCAAAAAACCATGATGCGCCAATATATGCATACGCGCTTGAGCCGAATACATGAATTGTATCATGCCACTTTAAATAACTTAAACCACATCAAATTATCATCGTAAATGGAACGAACATAGCTGATAGCCAGCCCAATTTTTGTAGTTCATTATTATTTTAAGTCTATAGTCAGCAGACAAACGTACGAGTAAATCAGCATACAAAAATAAGCCATAGTATGTCTTCTTCATCTTTTTTAACTTTTTTTAACTTTTTTAACCCATGAACCAAATCAGTTGCTGTAGAGAGGTTGCCATTATATTTAACATGTTTCTAGATTTCTTGTTTTCATAATGTTTCTAAGTATCCAACGGCAAGCATATTATAGCCGACAACCTTCATCTTAGTATCTAATGCCCAGCACAATCAAAAACAAAACTGTCATGGGTTTAAAGATATGAATGTTCCTGCATTATCTCCACGAACTCATACAGTCGTATTAGTTCAGGCCATTGTGTACAACATTCTTGATGTATACAAATATCATGGCTTAATATCGCCAATACTTAAAAGTGATATAGAGACTTTTATGAATATAAACTTTCATAGTCAACATATCAAGGTAAGGCAGGATATAGCCCAAGCCTTCATAATCAACCCCAAATACACAGATGGTACGTCAAACAATAATATTATTAACTCTCCTAATGGAAAGTCCTGATAGTACAGGGCAGATGTTAATATATAATTCTGCTTGAATACTCAATCACAGTTTGGGACCTCATGGTGTCAAAGGTCAGAAATTGGTCAACAGACATTACTCAACAGTTTTATGATGAATAGGCAATGTAAAACATTAGTATGAAATGTAAATGAGTGTTAATAGAAACTTCTCATAAGCTACATGCTATTGATTATCAAAACATAACGGGAAACTATAGCCCTGACTCCAGTGCCATAAGGTATGAATCAACAGGGAAGTCCTGGCGAAATAATTCGTAGCTTATTAATATGGCCACACCAAGTGTTGGTATGTTTGTAAAGAGATATTTATGCTAAAAGCCCCACGATCAACATCTCATTATAAGTCAAAATGTAATTGGAAAATATGTAGTACTGATTCAAGGACGCAGACTATGCATCAGTATGCACATACAGTCACTATCTCATAGTGATCCTAATAGAGCGGGACGTATATTAACAGCAGTGTTGAGCCCAGGTGGTATATGCGCCTTTAACCTTAGTATCCACCTAAGTTCGAACATTTCTATAGTGCCTAAATGGTCACCCTCCCTCCTGTTAGGGTTGATGACTTGCAAAACTTGAAAACTAAAACTGTGCCGAGGCCTTTCAGCACAGTGTGTAGCTAAAGCACTAGTATGATTATTCTTCTTTATGTCGTAGACATGATTGTAGACTCGATCTCTGAGTCTACGTGATGTCATGCCTACGTAATAGCTATCACATTGATTACACATTGCAAGGTAAATAACATTCTGAGGATTTTGTCACCCATACATTCCTTGGAGACCAGCAGGTAGCCATCATCCCTAGGTCTAAAGATGCATGCACTGTGTGTAAGGAAGCAGGACCTGAGCTTTGGCTCACTGGACGGATGTAAGGTACTCTTGGAAGGACACATCCCTTTGGCTAGCATTATTGTAACAATGTTCTAACAATGATCATGTAATATTTCCTTCAAACAAAGCAAAGTACAATATAAGTACAGACTGCAAACAGAAGATGAATTTTAGGCCTGACGCTTCAAGGTGTGGTGTCCTCAGAAATAACCTGAAAATAAGAATCCCAGAAGATAATGGAAAGGGGAGGAGCTGAAGGAGAGCCTTTTACAGACAGACAGACAGACAGACAGGCAGAGATATAGGTACACACGTATGCCCGGCAAGAAGGATGTTCTGGAGAACAAGCACGAGAAACAAGACAGAGCAAACTGGCATGAGTGAAAAGTGAAGGGCAATAATGGCTGGGGAAGAACACAACAGCATGTAAAACTTAACATGCAGCTAAGCAAGAATCTGTAAAGGTGGATGCAATATCAGTGCCATTACCTGTAACTGAAAAGTGAAACAATATATACAAGTAATCTGGGCCGATTGGGCTGAGACTGTGTCATATGGACCTAAAAGTGTACAATATATGGTTCTATCTACAGTGATTACTGTACTTCGGCCGTAACATAGAGGCCTGTGAAAACGTACCCAGTTATGCCCCAGCAAGTCCAAATGAGTACTGGGACATGTTGCTACTGAAACAAATTCTTACCAGAGGTTAACTGCCTTCAAAATTTGTAGAATAATTCTCCAAAACTAATACACTTTAGTTAATCTGTTCACATAAACACACTGTTTAACATTAAAGATTTAGCAAGCAGAAACACAACCATACATCAAAGATGGCTAAACATCAAAACAGAAACATGCTGGGAGGAATAAATCAAGGTGTTTGTTAATTAAAACTTCACCCACGTAGGACTGGATCCTTTGAGGCTTTGTACACTAGACAGTTATGTCTAGAGTCTGTAGGAAATATAAAAGAGAGAAAGTGCTTTAAAGCAGTCTGGATAGCTCAAGGAAGTCATGTCTTTGATTATGTTAGTAAGAAAATGCTTTGGTCTTTCAAGGTGAGTCATATGCTTAGACAGGTACATACCAAATGGGCCAGTATACTCTATTATGGGCCTGATGAGAGAGGAGTATTGAAGGTTGATAACTTCCTAGATCTGGAAGAAATATCCCAGGTGATTAGTCTGACTAGGTAAAAGGACTTCCCAATAACAATGGATACATGTTGATTAAAAATTAGCTCACTGTCCATGAAAGTGCCCAGGCCTCTAATGGTTGAGTCATCTTTCAAAAGGGTGTCATTTATGTCCTACATACATGGCTGCCTAGTTTTACCTAAATACAATATGCTGCATTTCATGGCATTTAACCACTTATTGGTGTGTTAGTCCCACCTGAAAAAATCTGTCATTCGGAGTGGCTGTTAATAACAGCTTCAAGTTTACAGCCACAGGCCCTTAATATCGGCCTTAACATCAAAGATATAAATACCAAAAAGAACCAAACATTAAGGGACATAGATGGTAACTACAATTTTTGAAGACAGTGTGTCTCCCACAGTAATAGATTTAGTTCTGTCAGTCACCAGATTGCTATCCAGTAGGTAACATACAGGCTTACATTTAGTTTCATTAGCTTGTCAATAATTCCAGAATGTAGGATGAGGTAGGCAGTGTGAATCAATTTCTCCAACTCTAATTCATCAGAGACATGTTCAAAGAAACCCACCAGGGTTAGAAGGCAGGATCTGCCTTTATCAAACTCAAACTGGCTTGGTCCCAAGGCTTTTAAACTGCCTGTGTCCTTGTTAATAAGTTCCATAATGATGTGCTCCATTACTCTGGAGATAAGGCTGGTGAGGCTTATAGGTTTACAGTCACCTGGACCAGTAGTGGATGTCCCTTTGTGGAGATGAATGACTAGAACTTTTCTCCATTCCTCTGGCATGAATCCAGTGAAAAGGCCACAGCTGAATAAATGTAATATCAAGTCAGATATCTTGTAAACTCCTCCAAAGCCAGTTACAAAGCTAAACTAGCATACCTAGCTAAGGCTAATCACAAAGCATTCTTTCGCTATGTTACAAATCTTAAAAGGAAGACCCAGCTTTGCACTGAACGAGTAAGCAGACAGTACCACTCACACAATGAGAACATCTGCAACCTGCTAGCAGACATATTTCGTGCAAACTTCACCCGCCTGTCCCCACCAGGCATACCCCAAACATGCCTGTCACCAGTCGTCCACCTAGTACCTCCAAAGAACAGGTCATAACCACACTCTCCATGGCTAAAAACACAGCCTCTATGGGATTGGATAACATCCCAAGATGCCTAATAAATGGCCTAAAACAGGACCTAGTGCAACGACTTCTCACTCTCTTCAAACACAGTATAAGTACTTGCTTTGTCCCAGTAGAGTGGAAAACAGAAGGGCGGGGGGGGTAATCAACCGACCCTGGAAACTATAGACCCATAGGCCTAACCAGTTTTATCTGCAAGGTCATTGAGTGAATCATCATGGATCTTATCAACAAAGACATAGGTGAACTTAAAACTCTTGACCCAACCCAATATGGCATTGTTAAGGATAGATCATGCTTATTAAACATGGTGGACTTCTTTGAGAATGTCATCAAAGCCCTGAATGAAAGAAAAACAGTACATACAGCTTATCTTGACTTAGGCAAGGCTTTTGACACAACTCCCCACTCAGGCTGGGAATTAACCCATATGTCACTAGATGCATAGCCAACTGGCTCACTGACAGAACGCAACCAGTCAAAGCTGGAGATTCCACCTCTACCAGCAGACCAGTTATTCAGTGGTGTACCACAAGGATCTGTGCTGGGCCCCCTCATCATCATCATCATCTTCTTTCGGCTGTTCCCATTAGGGGTCGCCACAGCGGATAATCTGTTTCCATTTCTTCCTGTCCTCAACATCTTGCTCTGTCACACCAGCCGTCTGCATGTCCTCTCTCACCACATCCATAAACCTTATCTTAGGCCTTCCTCTTTTCCTCTTACCTGGCAGCTCCATCCTTAGCATCTTTTTCCCAATATACCCAGCATCCCTCCTCAGCACATGTCCAAACCAATGCAATCTCGCCTCTCTTGCTTTGTCTCCAAACTGTCCAACCTGAACTGACCCTCTAATATACTGATTCCTAATCCTGTCCATCCTAGTCACACCCAGTGCAAATCTTAATATCTTTAACTCTGCCACATCCAGCTCTGACTCCTGCCTTTTTGTCAATGCCACTGTCTCCAACCCATATAACATAGCTGGTCTCACTACCCTCTTGTAGACCTTCCCTTTCACTCTTACTGGTACTCGTCTGTCACAAATCACTCCTGACACTCTTCTCCACCCATTCCACCCTGCCTGTACTCTCTTCTTCACCTCTCTTCCACACTCACCATTACTCTGAACTGTTGATCCCAAGTACTTAAACTCATCCACCTTTACCAACTCTACTCCCTGCATCTTCATCATTCCTCTTCCCTCCCTCTCATTTACACACATATATTCTGTCTTAGCCCTACTGACCGTCATTCCTCTCCTCTCTAGAGCATATCTCCACCTCTCCAGGGTTTCCTCAACCTGGTCCCTACTCTCACTACAGATCACAATGTCATCTGCAAACATCATAGTCCACGGGGCCTCCTGTCTCATCTCATCTGTCAACCTGTCCATCACCACTGCAAATAAGAAAGGGCTCACAAATTTCTTGATGTAATCCCACCTCCAACTTAAATATATCTGTCACTCCCACTGCAGTCCTCACCACTGTCACACTACCCTCATACATATCCTGTACCACTCTTACATACTTCTCTGCCACTCCTGACGTCCTCATACAATACCACAACTCAGCCCCAAAACTTGGACCGAACCACAAAAGGAGGGGGAGTATCAATATTCGTCAAATATACCAACACCTCCAGGTTGGAGGCACAGCACAAAGCATCAGAGACTATCCATGTGCAACTAACAGTGTTTAAAACTGCCTTCCAGTTTATAGCCTGCTACAGACCACCCTCCCAAACCCAGGAACCCCACTCGGCCTTTCTGAGAACACTGAAAAATATGAAGGTCTCTCCAAACACCATTATATTGGGTGACTTCAACTACCCAAACATAGACTTGGAGCATTACTCTAGCTCCAACACCCTAGCCCAAAGGTTCCTAGAATTTATAAACTCAAATGCTATGGAACAACTTGTTACCACTCCCACAAGAGGGGAAAACATACTGGACCTGATAATCACCAACATGGGGACTCTATGCTCCAGACCAGAAGTGTATCCCTCACTGGTAAGATCAGACCATAAACTAATCACACTGGATATTCACATCCCGACTCCCCCCCTGCCCTGAAAACCACAGTGAAAAACTTCTCTAAAGCTAATTTCACACACTTCAAAATCGAGGTGGAATCCTTCAAAGCCCCTGGGCCTGTGGAAAATACAGCCCAGACCGCAGAATCCTTTATAAATGCATTCTATGAACACCTTCAGGAATGCATGGATCATGCAATCCCAAATAAAACCAAGACTCAATCCTCCAAAGGCAGACGTCTTGTCTGGTGGATCCCAGCCATAAGCAAACTATACAATAGAAGGAGGAAGCTACTACATGATAGAGCAAAATCCCAAAAAGGGAAGGCATCTCTGATCAGTATTAGCAAAAAACTACTGGCACTCATAAAATCGTCTAAGGCCAGCTTCGAGAGAAAAATTGCACAGGACACTAAGGATAATTACAAGGCTTTCTTTAGTTATGTTAGGAACCTGGGTGGGAATTCCCAGATATGCTCAGAATTAGTCCAAAATGACAAAAAATACACCGAACCCACAGACATTGCCAACATCCTAGCTGACAGGTTCAGCACAAACTTCTCCCCCCCCACCCACCAAAAGGGCAAATATCTATCCCAGCAGAGTGCTGCCCCCCTGACATCTCAGATGCTCAGGTAAGAGCTGCCCTCTCCAAAGCAAAAAACACAGCATCAATGGGACCAGATGGTGTCCCGGGCTGCATCCTACATTAACTCCAAGAAGAGCTAAACCCAAACATAAAACTACTGTTCAATCTCAGCCTTACTACAGGATATGTACCCAAAGAGTGGCGTACAGCAACAGTGGTCCCTCTCCACAAAGGTGGTGCCTCAACGGATCCCGGAAACTGCTGTACCATCAGTCTGACAAGCCTCATCTGCAAGGCCATGGAGCTTATTATCATGGAACTTATAAACAAAGACATTGGCAACCTTCAAACGCTGGACCCCACCCAGTTTGGGTTTATGAAGGGCCGATCTTGTCTCCTGAACCTGATTGACTTCTTCAAATCAGTCTCCAGAGCCATGGACAAGGGTAAGGTGATCCACACAGCCTATATAGACCTCGCCAAGGTCTTTGACACCATCCCCCACTCTGGAATCATAGATAAACTTAAGCTGGGCATTAATCCCTATGTGACCCAATGGGTTGCTAACTGGCTTACTGATAGAACTCACACTGTAAAAGTACTGGAGCCATGTCAGACTCCAAACCAGTTACAAGTGGAGTACCTCAGGGCTCAGTCCTGGGACCGCTCTTGTTTGGCATCTACTTCTCTGAAGTACAGGCCAACACTAAGGGACTCTGGCTAACAAAGTTCACAGATGACTTCAAACAGGGAGCCATTATTGAATCCCCAAATAATGTGGATACTTTACAAAAGGGCCTTACAGAAACAGATGCTTGGTGCCAGAGCCATGGGCTCAAGCTCAATGCCAAGAAATGTATAGTTATCCCCTTTGGGAAAAAACATAACATGTATCCGTGAATTACCATGTAGGTGGCAGTACACTAAACACTGAAAGTGTGATAAGAGACTTAGGGACACAGGTGGACAGTGGTCTCACCTTCGATAACCACATTGCTATAACAGTCAGGAAATCCTTTTATGTGGCACACCTCAACACTAAGGGCTTTTCATCCAGAAAAATGGAGGTCATTATCCCACTGTACTCATCCCTCATTAGACCCATTATAGAATACAATGTCCCATTTGGTATGTACCTTTCAAGACATCTGCAACATCTGGAAAGGCCGCAGAAATGCCTCACTAAAAGAATCACAGGCCTAAAGCAGATGCCCTACGCTGACCACCTTAAAAAACTCCAGCTATACTCAGTGGCATACTGCCTGCTCAGAGGCGATCTGTGCCTGATTTATACAAGGCCATGTCAAACCCAGAGCTGTTGGACATGCTACACTTAAAGAAATCCCAATCCTTCAGAGCCACATGCTCCAGGAATCTAAACCTTGTCATTACAATAAATAAAATATGCTGGAGGGATAGGTTCCTGACCCAGAGACTCCCCAGACTCTGGAATAGTTTGCCCATACATGACAAGCAGATTGCCTCTCTGGCCCTCTTCAAAAGGAACCTTGACGATTGGATGGGAGAAAGGAAATTCACCCCAGGGATCATGTCAGTTGCCCTGCTAGACAGTGGTCCAGGGAAGTAAATAGTGTGGGAAGAAATAGCCAGGGATTGTTATGGCTAGGCTTGTATAGGCCCTAGGGCTGATAGCCTAGTACCAACCTAAGAACCTATGAACCTATAATCAGTGTCATTACGTGTAACTGAAAAGTAAAAAAAAAATATACAAGTAATCTGGGCCTATTGGGCTGAGACTGTATCATATGGACCTAAAAGTGCACAATATATGGTTCTGTCTACTGTGATTACTGTACTTCGGCCGTAACATAGAGGCCTGTAAAAACATACCCAGTTATGCCCCTGCAAATCCAAAGGAGTACTAGGACATGTTGCTACAGAAACAAATTCTTACCAGAGGTTAACTGCCTTCATAATTTGTAGAATAATTCTCCAAAACTAATACACTTTAGTTAATCTGTTCACATAAACACACTGTTTAACATTAAAGATTTAGCAAGCAGAAACACAACCATACATCAAATATGGCTAAACATCAAAACAGAAACATGCTGGGAGGAATATGTCAAGGTGTTTGTTAATGAAAACTTCACCCACGTAGGACTGGATCCTTTGAGGCTTTGAAGACTAGAGAGTTACATCTAGAGTCTGTAGGAAATATAAAAGAGAGAAAGTGCTTTAAGGCAGTCTGGATAGCTCAAGGAAGTCATGTCTTTGATTATGTTAGTAAGAAAATGCTTTGGTCTTTCAAGGTGAGTCATATGCTTAGACAGGTACATGCCAAATGGCCAGTATACTCTATTATGGGCCTGATGAGAGAGGAGTATTGAAGGTTGATAACTTCCTAGAGCTGGAAGAAATATCCCAGGTGATTAGTCTGACTAGGTAAAAGGATTTCCTAACAACAATGGATACATGTTGATTAAAAGTTAGCTCACTGTCCATGAAATTGCCCAGGCCTCTAATGGTTGAGTCACCTTTCAAAAGGGTGTCACTTATGTCCTACATACATGGCTGCCTAGTTTTACCTAAATACAACATGCTGCATTTCATGCCATTTACATTTAGGATGTGGTCCATGAACCACTTATTGGTGTGTTAGTCCCACCTGAAAAAATCTGTAATTTGGAGTGGGAGTTAATGACAGCGTCAAGTTTACAGTCACAGGCCCTTATTATCGGCCTTAACATCAAAGATATAAATACCAAAGAGAAGTTGTCCTAGAACCAAACATTAAGCGACACAGATGGTAACTACAATTTTTTAAGACTACGTGTCTCCCACAGTAATACATTTAGTTCTGTTAGTTACTAGATTGCTATCCAGTAGGTAACATGCAGGTTTACATTTAGTTTCATTAGCTTGTCAATAATGCCAGAATGTAGGATGATGTAGGCAGCGTGAACCGATTTCTCCAACTCTAATTCATCAGAGACATGTTCAAAGAAACCCACCATGGTTAGAAGACAGGATCTGCCTTTAATAAACTCAAACTGGCTTGGGCCCAAGGCTTTTAAACTGCCTGTGTCCTTGTTAATAAGTTCCATAATGATGTGCTCCTTTACGCTGGAGATAAGGCTGGTGGGGCTTATAGGTTTACAGTTACCTGGACCAGTGGTGGATGTTGCTTTGTGGAGCAGAATGACTAGAGTAGTTCTCCATTCCTCTGGCATGAATCTAGTGAAAAGGCTATAGCTGAATAAGTGTAGTAGCAAGTCAGATATCTTGTAAACTCCTCCAAAGCCAGTTACAAAGCTAAACTAGCATCCCTAGCTAAGGATAATCACAAAGCATTCTTTAGCTATGTCACAGATCTTAAAAGGAAGGCCCATCTTTGCACTGAACTAGTAAGCAGACAGTACCACTCATACTATGAGAACATCTGTAACATACTAGCAGACAGATCTGGTGCAAACTTCACTCACCTGCCCCCACCAGGCATGCCCCAATGCATACGTGTCACCAGTCATCCAACTAGTATTTCCAAAGAACAGGTCATAACCACACTCTCCATGGCTAAAACACAGGTTCTATGGGACTGGATAACATCCCAAGCTGCCTACTAAATGGTCTAAAACAGGACCTAGTGGAACCACTTGGCACTCTCTTCAACCACAGTCTAAGTACTTGCTTTGTCCCAGCAGAGTGGAAAACAGAAGGGGGGGTCAATCAACTGACCCTGGAAACTATAGACACATAAACCTAACCAGTTTTATCTGCAAGGTCATGGAGTGAATCATTGTGGATCTTATCAACAAAGACATAGGTGAACTTCAAACTCTTGACCCAACCCAGTTTGGCTTTGTTAAGGGTAGATCATGCTTATTAAACATGGTGGACTTCTTCGAGAATGTCACCAATGCCCTGGATGAAAGCAAAACAGTACATACAGCTTATCTTGACTTAGAAGCAAGGCTTTTGATGCAACTCCCCACTCAGGCATCATTGAGAAACTCACCCAGCTGGGAATTAACCCATATGTCACTAGATGCACAGCCAACTGGCTCACCAAGAGAATGCAACCAGTCAAAGCTGCGGATTCCACCTCTACCAGTAGACCAGTTGCCAGTGGTGTACCACAAGGATCTGTGCTGGGCCCCCTACTATTTGAAATATATTTCTCAGAAGTTCAGGTGAAAATACATGGCCTGTGGCTTACCTAGTTTGCCAATGACTGCATACTGGGTGCAATCACCGAATCATCCAATGATTCTGACATACTACAAGGGCTTATACAGAAAAATGATTCATGCTCATGCCAAAGCCACAGACTTAAACTAAATGCAAAAAAAAATGTGTCATCATCCCTTTTGGCAAAAGGGAAGTCCCTGCAAACTACATTATTAACAGTACCCCCTTTGTTCAAACCCTGAGGTGAGATATTTGGGAACACAGGTTGATACCAATCTAAATTTTGATCACCTTGTTTCCACAGTGGGATGGAAAACCTTCAATGTTTCGCATCCCATAAGTAAAGGAATTACATCCAGAGCTAAGGATTTTACAACTCCCTTGTACTCATCCCTTATCAGATCACTAATAGAGTACAATGCTCCCTTCTGGATGTACCTCACCAAAGCAGCAGCTGGAGAGACCTGAGGTTTCTCACCAAGAAAATTCAGGGCCTTCAACACATGGCCTACATGGACAGACTGAAGGCTCTATCACTGTACTCTGTATCTTATAGGCTGCTGAGACTCAACTTGTACATGGCCTACAGAGCAGTCTTGGACCCTGCCCTAAAGGAAATGCTACACATCCGCAAATCAAATGGGACAAGATTCACTTATCTAGGGATCTTAACCTAGCCTGTAACATTAACATGGCATGCCAAAGAGACAGAAATGTCTCCCAAAGATTGCCACTCCTCTGGAACAAACTCCCAACTCATGTAAAACAGATCTCCTCAGTGATCCTATTTAAGTGTAACTGGATGGGAGACTGTAAATTTACCCAGGAGTGTCACCTATGTCCCTCTTGGATAAGGGCAGTCAGTGCTGAACATAGACCCGCGCTGTAAATGTAGACAATATAACTTGGTCAGTAAGGGAACAAGGGTACAACATGGCTAGGCTTATATAGGCCCTAGGATCAATAGCCTAGCAACCTCCTATGAATCTATAAGTCTAGCAGGCATCTAGTGCTGACAAGAAGGCAGCCTTGTACATTATTAGGACCCATGAAGCAAGTGATTTTGGCACTGGGGAGAGAGAGAAAAAGAGACAGAGAGAGCATTCAATATCTGCTCAGTGGTGATAGGGGAGGTGTGAGTGTGATAATAAGCTGAGGAAAGTTAGGGGAGTAAAGGTAGAGTTGAATTTCTACGCTAATATTGGCTATGTCCTCGGAAGATGAGTAAGCATTGTTGTTATGTATTAGCTCTGAGCATTTTCTCTAAGGTTTCTGACTCAGATGAAGAAGGCTTTGGAGTTTTTAACAGGGGCAGTAATTCTCAATTCATACCTACTTTTGGAGGATTTCATTTCATTTCTGAGTACTCTAAATGTTAAGGTATTGAGTTTGTTTTAACATACTAAGTTGATTTCTCTTACTGTCTAGTTTGTTTGCAAGCGTTCCAACACAAGGGCTTATTCCTGAATTTTGCATTGTATTTATGTGTTATGTGGTTAGATGCCTCAGTGCGTGCTTTGAGGTGGGTACAGAAATTATCCACAATGTGGCTGCATTCTTGATGGGGTCATCAAGGTCAGAAGGGAGCTTAAATTTCACCAGGGCATCAGTTACCTGCATTAGGTCTTCCTTAAGGCAGTCTTGAAAGACAAAATGGTTTTGTGGTAAGTCAGATTTTACCTTCATAGTGAGTGTTATTAAATGGTGGCCAGATTTGACCAATGAAGTGTTCCCTGTAAGTGTTGAGCATATGGCTGCAATATTGGTGAGAATCAGGTCCGATATTTTTGAATTCCTAGTTGGGAGTTGAGCCAGTTGGTCTAAGGAGCTAACTTTAATAAAGTCTAGGAATCTTTGTGGATATTTATTTTAGGTGACACAGGTTTTTCATTTAATGTCCAAAAGAAAGTTCTGTATGTAAAGAATCCAACCAAACCGAGACGGGCTTTCAAATACAAAAAGCGTGGCAGGACACTAGGTCTTCAAAATTTATTAAACCACAAAAGATACATAAAAAATGAGCGCTTTTTTGTAACAACCCCCTTCCTTCCAAATAAAACACACAATAATTATTTAAAAGAAGCATTAGCCAAATACAAGCAAGCTAAAAAAAAACTGCGCCTACTCTGAGGGGCTGGAGGGCTGGTATTACATCATTTAATCCTGGGCTCCTGGGCTCCCCATCAGCCATGTATTCCACTTGGATTCCAGCATTCAGCAATTAACCTCTCAATGTAATCCTCTATTATTTAGTTTTATGTTGACAATAGCCCTAAACCTAAACCTATGTGTGGGATGTACTTTTTTGGATTTACTTTTTTTCATTTAATGGGAGGATAGCTAAAGTCTCCCAGGAGGATAGAATGGACTCGATAGGCAGGGATATCAGTTTGCTTTGACAGGCCTCATGGGCAGCAGGTAACATGGAGGGGATGTGGTAGTTGGATACGGCATGGTACAGAGTTCTACCTACTGTGAAAAGGATATGGAGAGTTAAAGGTCATTTTCCCAGCTTAAGTCTGAAGGTGAGGTGGCTTCTTAACAATATAGACATGCCTGTTCTAGTGACATCATCATTTTACACGGTGGGTCTGAAAGAGTGATAGGCACTGACCCCCTGTACTGTGTGAGTGCTATTTCAGTTCTGAAACCAGTTTTCAATAACTGTGCTGATATATATATTTTCTACAGTTAAAAATGCCTATAAGGAATTCAACTTCTCGTTTAAGCTTCTAGCATTGAAAGGTTCTACTTTTATATACTTTTGAGTTTGATTAGCTTTCCAAGTAATTTGAGGAGACTGACCTTGCCTAAAAAAAGGCTCGTTGGAGAAGGAAAGATCCAGTGCATAGAAGCCATGAGAAGAGAGTGCAGGCCATCCCTAGAAAAGCAGCCAGGGTTGTAGGTGATCTCCTCCTTTGCTGCTATATTGGACCTCCTTAAAATGGTACCAACAGCTAAGCCAATAACCGAAGTCTGTTATCTTTTTTGTACTGTGGCACAATTCTTGGCAATGATAGGATACTGCTCAATACCATCTTCAGGTCTATTTCAGATGCATATTCTGAGATCTCTATTATATCCCTTTTCATATGATCCATGGAGGTATATCTAAAGTCATTCATTCACACCAACGTAGTGACCATATCATTTATTTAGTTAGGATGAAGGGACTTGAGGGCACTACTAACAGCGCAGATCCTGAAGCAGCTATCCATCACCCTCTCTGCCTGCTCTGCCTGGCGTGTGGTGCATCTGTGTCTGACTATAGAGTCACCTATGACAAAGATTTTACCAGATGCAGTGTCTTGGCCTAGATGGCTTAAGGGCTTTGGCTTGCCAGTTGAGTAACCCCTTTAAGTAGTTGTGTTTTCTGTAGTGGCTGTGTATATATGCCTATTAGTGTGACGCTGGGTGTCCTCTATACCAAAACTTCTTCTAGGAGGTCTTTTTGGTTTAAGCAAGGAGTTTTGAGGGGTTTTTTTTTAAGTTTGCCAGTATTATAACACTTATTTGTCTGTTTAGAACATGGTGGGCATGGTTGTGCCAGGTGGGTGTAGGAACTGACAACATGCTTGTTGCAGTCTATTGTGTCTGAAGGGAGGTTGGCCTCCAAGGTTAGTAGATACTTGCACCTCTCACATATGGAATAATTTATAGGAAAAATTAAATATTTATCATTACAGGAAGAATTACACACTTGTCATATCATCATCATCAGCCCCTTTTCTCCCATTTTCTACATGGAGTCAGAGAATTGTGTTAATTGTTGCCATCTCTCTTAATTCACTGCCATCTCCTGTCTTCTTCAACACTCATTTCTGACTGTTGCAGATCTTCTTTCACACAATCCATCCACCTCTTTCCTGGAGGTCCTTGTTTCCTCTTACCTTCTTCCTGTCTGTCCCAAATCTTCTTCACCAGATTGTCTTTTGCTTTTCTACACGTGTCCAAACCACCATAATCTATTCATAGGTTCATAGGGGTGTACTAGCCTAATGGCCCTGGAGCCTTTACAAGCCTAGCCCATAGAAGTGCCCTGGCATCATGCCACCCGATGTTAGTTACCAGTGCCTCTATCAAGTAGAGCCACTGGAGTGATCCCATCCACTCATCAAGATTTCTTTTGAAGAGGGCCAGTGATGTGCTCTGCTTGACATGTATAGGAAGTCTATTCCAGAGCATGGGCAGTCTCTGGGTTATGAACCTGTCCCTCCAGCATGTTCTGTTAACTGTGGTAATGAGATTGAGGTCTCTGCAGCATGTGATGTGGAGGGATTGGGATTTCTTTAGATGTAGCATTTCCAGCAGAGCTGGGTTTGTAAGACATGGCTTTGTAAGTCAAGCAGAAATCGCCTCTTAGTAGACGATATGAGACAGAGAATAGCTGTTTTGAGTCTGTCCATGTAGGACATGTGTTTAAGCCTAGGATCCTCTTCATGAGGTACTTTTGTGGCCTTTCTAGCTGTTGCTTGTGTCCAGTGAGGTACATGCCAAATGGGGCATTATACTTGATGATTGGCCTAATGAAGGAAGAGTAGAGAGAGATGATGACCTCTTTCTTCCTGGATACAAAACCCTTGGTAATGAGATGTGCCACATAGAAGGACTTTCTGACCACAGTGGCAATGAGGTGGTTGAAGGAGAGGATGCTGTCAACCTATGTCCCCAGATCTCTTATAATGCCTTCTGTGTTCAGTGGGCTCCCATTGATGCGGTGATTAGTGGGAACCGAGTTTTTCCCAGAGGGGATGATGATGCATTTTTTAGCATTTAGCTTAAGACTATGGTATCAGTACCAGCCATTAGTCTCAGTAAGTACTTTCTGTAGGATGTCTACATCACTTGGGGAGTTAATAATGGCTCCCAGCTTGCAGTCATCTGCAAACTTGGTCAGCCAGAGTCCTTCCATGTTGGCCTGGACTTCTGAGAAGTAGATGCCAAACAGGAGAGGACCCAGGACTGATCCCTGTGAGATTCCATTCATGACTGGATGGCAGTCTGACTTGGAGTCCACTACTTTCACACTGTGGGTTCTATCTGTGAGATAATTTGCAACCCACCTAGTGATATAGGGGTTGATGCCTAGTTTGGTGAGTTTATCAATAATTTCTGAGTGGGGAATGGTATCAAAGGCCTTAGCCAGATCAAGGTAGGCTGTATGAACTGCCTTGCACTCATCCACAGCTCTGGTGACTGACTCAAAGAAGTTAACCAGGTTGAGCAGGTATGATCTACCTTTCACAAAACCAAATTGCATGGGATCTAGAGTTTGGAGATTCCCGGTATCCTTGTTAATTAGGTCCATGATGATGTGCTCCATAGCCTTACAAATCTGACTCAGGCTAATGGGGCGATAATTCTCAGGGTCTGTGTCACTCCCCCTGTATGGAGAGGGATGACTGTAGCAGTGTACCATTCGGTAGGGACAAATCCTTATGTGAGGCTATGATTGAACAGGGCACATAAATGTGGTGCCACTTCACTTTGCAGTTCATGCAGAACACATCCAGGGATATTGTCGGGTCCCATGGAAGCTGTATTCCTGACCTGGGACAATGCAGCTTTAACCTGTGCTGCAGTAATGCTGGGTGCCTGGCATTCCTTCAGTATTGTGACTGGTCCACTGAAGGGAAAGAGGGGTAAAGCTGGCACTAAATCTGTCAGCCAGTATGTTGGCAATATCTGTTGGCTCAGTATAGGAAGTACCATTGTGCAGTAACTCAGAGCAAACCTGGGTATTGCCATGGAGATTCTTGATACAACTATAGAAGGCTTTGTGGTTGTATTTAGTGTCTTCTGCAATTCTGCCTTCATAGCTGGCTTTAGAGGTTTTGATGAGGGATCTTGACTTTTTGTTGAGGCTAATAAGGGAGTTTTTCCAGTCTTGGGACTTCATTTTTTTCTGCAACAATTTCTTCCTTCTATTGCAGAGTTTATTAATTGCAGGAGACCACCAGACTGGCTTATGTATGTGTTCATACAGTGCATTGGTGTATGATTCAGCAGTCATGCATCTATTTCCCATTGACATGGTTGCCATGAAGTTAACCACCTCTGTTTTTAGGAGCCCAACATCAGCTTTGGAGAAGTTTTTCATGGTGGTTACCTTTGCGGGGGGTGGTGGGTGCATGAAATGTGGATTTCCATGGTGATTAGTTTGTGGTCAGAGCTAACCAGGGAGCAATTGGCTATTAGTGTAGAGCAATGGTTGTCCGTGTTAGTAATAACCAGATCAAGGATGTTGCTTGCTCTAGTGGAGGGTAAGAATGAGCTGGTTCAAGGCATTGGAACTGATGAATTCCAGTAAGCATTGGGCCAGTCTATTGGTGCATGAGTAGTTTTCCCAGTTGATGGAGAGGTAGTTGAAGTCACCTAGTATGAGAGTGTTGGGTTGCACCCTAATAGTTTCCAGTGTGCTTAGGAACATGGAGTGAGAGTCTTGGGACATGGTTGGGGACATATAGCAGGCTATGACTTGAATCGTCATCTTACCCAATGTTAGTTGTAGCGGAAGTATCTCAGATGAGTTATGCTGGGCTACTAGTCTGGAGGTGTGCATATCCTTTATGAATATGGAGACAACACCACCTTTGGAGCTTCGGTCCATGTTCTGAGTCCAAAAGGTGTAGAATGAGTTACAGCCTGTTCTCTTTGATTTTTTTCTGCAATTGGAGCTACTTTGGCTTCTGCTCTTATGTCATAATTATTTCATCTGTCCTGCAGAGTGCATCCTACCACCCTTCTCAGGCACTTCAATTCCATCACATCTAGTTTCTTCATCTACTCTGCCTTTATTGCCCAGATTTCTGCACCATACAGTAGTACTGGTCACACCACTGTCTTGTACACCTTACTTTTCAGCTTCTTTGGCATTCTTCTGTCATAGACTGCACCTGACACTCTCTAATACTTGCCTACAACATCTATGACTCTAGCTTTGACCTATTCATTCAGACTTCCCTTCTTCTCAACCACCCCTCTCAAATACTTGAAGCTATTTACCTGTTCCACTATCTCCCCTTCTATCTTTCTGATTTCTCCAGTTTGCTGCTATTACCACTGTCTTATCTGGGCTTAGTTTCATCCCATGTGCCTTCAGTTTTACATTCCATTGCTCTATACTTTGCTTTAGTTCTAGCTCAGAGTCTGCCTGTAATGCCACATCATCTGCATACAGCAGCTTTGTTGATCTGTCTCCTCTGACCTGTTTGCTAATGTAGTCCATCACCAGTATGAATAGCAGTGGGCTCAGAGCTGAACCTTGGTGTATACCCACTCCCATTGGGAACCCATCTGTGAGGCCAAACACTGATCATACTTGAGCCATTGGATCCTTGTACATAGCCTGCACTATTCCTATCAATGTTTCTGGACTTTGAACCACTGCAGTACTGCCCAGGTCAGCTTTCTTGGGACCTTGTCATATGCTTTATCCAAGTCTTGGAATGTCCAGTTGCCTCTTTCATCATCTCTAGCTTCTTTTCAACTATTTGTGTCACTGCAAACATCAGGTCAGTTATGCAGCATCCTGATCTAAATCCGAACTCCTCATCTCCCATCTTACATTCTACTACTCTGCATATAGGTTTATTAGTCACTGTCTCCAGAACTTTCATGCAATGTGACAGGAGTTTGATGCCTCTGTACTGCCCAAAGTTGTGGATGTCCCCTTTCTTCTTCTACATTGTCATGAGTATCCTTGTTCTCCAGTCAACTTGGAAATGCCTTTCTCTCCACACTGCTATGAATACCCTCAGGAGTCATTTCTCCTCTATCTCACCCAGCACCTTTATCATATCTGCTATGACATGGAATCATTTATAGGAAGAATTAAACATGTTTCATATATGGAATCATTTATAGGAAAGCTTAAGGGTTGGGAGGGTGGCCTAATGGTTAAGGTGTTTGCCTTACAAACACAAGGTACAGAGTTTGAATCTCCCAGGGGATAATTGGCTAGGCTTCAAATACCTCACAAGGGCAATTAGCCTGGTACTAACCTATGACCTTGTCTGATCCTGCTGCTTTCCCTGACCTCATTTTCCTTAGTGCTGTCCTTACTTCTTCTAGGGTGGGCTCCTCTTCTTCTCTCATCGTAGGCTGCTTCTGGGGTAATACAGCCTCTGTGGGGTTTTCTTCACTCAGAAGCTTGACACATATAGAATAATTTACAGAAGAATTAAACACTTGTCACATATGGAATCATTTATAGAAGAATTACACATTTGTCACATCATTTATAGAGGAATTAAACATTTGTCACATATGGAATCATTTATAGGAAGAATTAAACATGTTTCATATATGGAATCATTTATAGGAAGGCTTAAACATCTGTCATATATGGAATCATTTATAGGAAGAATTAAAAGTTTGTGAGTGTCTCCACTGATGACAGATGGTGAAGTAAACAGACTTTATGATATTTACTGCCTGGAGAAAAAGGGGTATTATGATGGCTAATGGATTTGTAGGAAGGGTCTTTATACTAGAACACTAGGAGGAGCAGACTTTAAAAGAAATATGGAATAAAAGATGCACCTAATAGGCAGTGCACTGTGAACTAGGCAGGAAGGAAGATAAGCAGAAGGGTAACTCGGACTTTACAGTCTGATGGGAAGAACCTTCCAGTTTGATCTACACTTTCCATCAGTTTAAGCAGATTAGATGAAAGTGGGAGGAGTTTCCAGAGGCAATTTATAGTGAGAGCACTCAGCTCTAGAGGAACACTGACTGGATACGTGGGCACTCAGTATTCTGAATCTATGGGATGTAAAGGAGACTTTTGTGCTTATAGACACAGAAATGAGACAGGAGAAGGAGGGACTTTGGCAGCCAAATTAGCATAAGGGGAGGGACAGAATAGAGATAGGGCAGTGTGGGAAGATGGGGGGAACAGATCAGTACCACAGCCAGATAAAATCAGACACTTGTGGCCCCCCAAAAAACTTGCTCACACCAAGGCTATATACTACAGCTGAGGAATAAAACACCTGCCCAAACAAACCTGTTTTAGTTAAACCACAATGGGAATGCAATGTACAGGAAAAATGCTTTAAAAACAACTCTGACAACTGAATATTTGAAGAGAAAAGTGTTTATATGTATGCATGTATGTATGTATGTATGCATTCCGTATTATATATTCCTTTCCTGATGTACATATGCTCAGAATAATTATTGACTTTTGTTTAAAAATGTATCCAAAATGCTATTTTTATTCTAGGCTAGCCACAGAGGACATTAGCAAAACCTCGACTCTCTGACAATGGACATCAGCAAACCCTAGGTCCTGTGACAAATAGCATGGTTGCAGAGAAGCCAACATCTTCAGTCTTCATACAAAAGTAGTCTCCAGAACTGTGCAAATGATTCTGAAATTAATCTTAATACCTACACAATTTTTTAGCATTTTCATGATGTTTCCTTATCAGTAATGATAATTACATGTGAATGACAGGTCATAATGTGAATAACCTCACATTAAAAGTGCGTTTTTGTACTTGACAAACATTACATTCTATAACCAAACTCAAAGTGTGACCCCATGTTCAACTAGTTCTGATTAAAGTACAGACATCTAGCATCTCAAAGTTGTTTTCTTAATTGTCTTTAGTAAAGCCATCTCCAAATCCTACTGCCTCCAGTAAGTTAGGTTTCTTGTTGCACATGGGACATAGATGGTTACAGACAGATGATGACCTCATCCACACAAAGATTCCATCTTTCGCCTGATTCAATAGGAAATGCACCATGAAGCTGTCCTCCTCGATGTAACACCCCATGGGTGACAGTATGTGTGACCTCTATACACCCAGACGACAACAGTGGAATCTGTAAAACAAACTTATCAGCATTATTTCCATATCAACATGACTGGACTTAAGTGAAGGCAAAATATAACCCATACTTTTTTCTTCATTTTGTCTAATTACTTCACATTATTTATTATAGCAATTCAACTCCTTTAAATAGTCTGCCTTCTATAAGAATGTCCTCTTTATTCGTGTTACCAGATGTTTTTAGACCTATCTAGTATTATTCCATACCAGCTGTAACAATGGCAATTTTACCACTAAGTAGATCAATGATCTTGCAAACATCATAGTCCACGGGGCCTCCTGTCTTATCTCATCTGTCAACGTGTCCATCACCACTACAAATAAGAAAGGGCTCAGAGATGATCCTTGATGTAATCCCACCTCCACCTTGAACGAATGTGTCACTCCCACCACAGTCCTCACCACTGTCACACTACCCTCGTACATATCCTGTACCACTCTTACATACTTCTCTGCCACTCCCGACTTCCTCATACAATACCACAACTCCTCTCTAGGCACCCTGTCATATGCTTTCTCTAAGTCCACAAAAACACAATGCAACTCCTTCTGACTTTCTCTGTATTTCTCTAACAACACTCTCAGAGCAAACATTGCATCTGTAGTGCTCTTTCCTGGCACAAAACCATACTGCTGATCACTAATCATCAACTCCTTTCTTAACCTAGCTTCCACTACTCTTTCCCATAACTTCAAGCTGTGACTGATCAATTGTATCCCTCTGTAGTTACTGCAGCTCTGCACATCACCCTTATTCTTAAAGGCAGGTACCAAAACACTTTTTCTCCCCTCCTCAGGCATCCTCTGACATTCCAAAATTTCATTAAACAATCTGGTTAGAAATTCCACTGTCGTTTCTCCTAAGCACCTCCATGTTTCCACTGGTATGTCATCTGGGCCAACCGACTTTCCATTCTTCACCTTCTTCATAGCTGTCCTTACTTCCTGCTTGCTAACCTGGTTCACTTCCTGATTCACTATCCCCACATCATCCAACCTTCTCTCTCTCATTCTCTTCATTCATCAAACCCTCAAAGTACATTTTCCATCTACTCATGACACTATTCTCGCTTGTGAGTACGTTTCCCTCACTATCCTTTATTACCCTTACCTGCTACACATCTTTCTCAGCTCTGTCCCTGTGTCTAGACAATTGGTACAGGTCCTTTTCTCCCTCTTTAGTGGCAAATCTCTCATACAACTCTCCATATGCCTTATCCTTAGCCTTCGCCACCTCAGTCTTTGTCATGCGCCTCATCTCCTTATACTCATGTCTACTTTCTTCATCTCTTTGACAATCCCACTTATTCTTCTTCGCCAGCCTCTTCCTCTGTATACTCTCCTGTACTTCCTCATTCCACCATCAGATCTCTTTGTCCTCCTTCCTCTGTCCAGATATCACACCAAGGACCTTTCTAGCAGTCTCCCTTACTAGCTCTGCTGTAGTTACCCAGCTATTCGGTAACTCTTCACTGCCTCCCAGTGCCTGTCTTAACTCTTCCCTGAACTCCACCTCACAATCACCCTTTTTTAACTTCCACCATTTAACCCTTGGCACTGCTTTCACACTCCTCCTCCTTTTCTTGATCACCAACGTCATCCTGCAGACCACCATTCTATGCTGCTTAACTACACATTCCCCTGTCACCACTTTACAGTCTCCAATCTCCTTCAGACTGGCCCTCCTACATAGGATATAATCCACCTGTGTGCATCTTCCTCCGCTCTTGTATGTCACCCTATGCCCCTCCCTCTTGTTAAAATATGTATTCACCACAGTCATGTCCATCCTTTTCGCAAAATCCACAATCATCTGACCTTCTGCATTCCTCTCCTTAACACCATACCTACCCATCACTTCCTCATCCCCTCTGTTCACTTTACCAACATGTCCATTAAAGTGCGCTCCATTCAGTAGTCTCTCACCCTTGGGTACACTCACCACCACTTCATCCAACTCACTCCAAAATTTTTCTTTCTCATCCATCCCACACCCAACTTGTGGAGCATATGCACTAACAACATTCGTCATTACACCATCAATTTCAAGCTTCATAAACATCACTCTATCAGACACTCTCTTCACCTCCAAAACACTCTTGGCATACTGTTCCTTTAAGATAACCCCTACTCCATTTCTCCTGCCATCCACACCATGATAGTACAATTTGAACCTGCCTGCTTTACACCTGGCCTTACTTCCCTTCCATCTGGTCTCTTGCATGTACAATATATCAATCTTCCTTCTCTCCATCATATCAGCTAGCTCTCTCCCTATACCAGTCATACTGCCAACATTCAAAGTTCCTACTCTCACTACTACAGTCCTAACCTTCCTCCTCTCTTCCTGCCTTTAGGCATGCCTTCCCCCTCCTCTTCTCTTTTGGCCAACAGTAGCCCAATTTCCGCCAGTACCCTGTTGGCTAACAGTACTGGTAGCAGTCATTGTTAAACTGGACCTCGACCAATCCGGTATAGAAATATGAAATGTTCTCCGCATAAGTAATTTGGCAGAGGTTTTATGCCGGATCACCTTCCTTATGCAACCCTCCCCATTTATCCGGGCTTGGGACCGGCACAAAGAAATGTACTAGTTATTCTAGTACAAAATGTAAAAAGTACAGTGAAGAAAACACGCTTTAGTGTGCCGCACTGTCATTGTTAGAGACAGCGTCAGTGACACAAGATGGGGAGCAAAAGACAAACTTATCCAGTCTGCCCTTCAAGTGAAACTGGCCTTCAAACTCCCTTCCTCCATCCACAGCATCCCCCTCAAACTTCATCCCCTCCATGCATAGCATCCTTCCCTCTTCCATCTGTAGCGTCCCCGTCAGACATTGTGCACCTCCTCACCCAATGGTCATATTCCAAAAGCAGTGACTGTCACCTTATAACAGCAACATTTTGAGCAGCTTGTAATGCTCTATTCCTGATGTCCGGTGCTAGCATACAAAACAGCACATTTTTATTTTACATTTGTTGACCGGGCTAGTCTAGCTGGATATATTTCCATTTTCAGTAGAGGCCCGGGGAGAAAAGCTCCACACAAAATACAAAGAAAATTATCCAAAACGGGCAAATCAATACAAACAAAAAAATAGCAACACAAATGCAGAGACCATTAAGAAAGTTCCTAAACAAAAATTATTTACAAATAGGAACTATCAACATTTCCTATAAATGATCTAATATAGGGGAACTACACAGAGAGCAAGGTGAGTTAGGGAGTAAAAAGAGGTTAATCTTTGTAAAAGAGGCGAGAAAAAAAGATAACATATATAAGAGAGGAGAAATAGGATAGAAGTTTGAAAAAGAGGGTGAATAAAAAGAAAAAGACCTAAAGATTTAAACAAACTTTAAGCGAAAAGGGTAAAGAGATAGCCTAGAAAATAGAAATAGCTATTCAAAGAAGAGGAAGAGGGATGAGGGGGAGAAAAGAGATAGAGTATAGGTAGAAAAGTTTAGTCGGGTTTAGTACAGGAACATAGCCAGTGACTATGCAAGTAATCTTTGATTCTTTGTTTGAAGAGAGGCAGTGATGAGATTAGTGTTATGTCACTAGGTAGCAGATTCCAGCTCCTTCCTACTGTATTAGAAAAAAGAGAGTCACCAGCTGAGTTATTGGACTTTGTTAAACTAGCCATGAGTTTCCTAGAAGAGCGAAGGGAGTTAAGATTATTGTATGGGATTAAAAGTTTTGAGAGTATTGGGGTGTTGGAAGGCTGGTGCAGTATTTTGTGGGCAATATTAAGTTGTGGGATTAGCAGATGGTTTTGGAATTCCAGCCAGCCTAGTTGTTTCAGGTTAAGACAGTGGTGGGTTCTGAAGGTTGCCAGTGGCGAAACGGGCAATGTTGTTATAGGATGTTGCCAGTTTGTTAAGGTTGGCTTTCCTAAGGTTGGTAAATATAGGTGAAGCATAAAGAAGAGTAGACAGTAGGTGGGTGTGGGCAATCTTGGCTCTGGCAGATGCAGTTAGGAAGGGTTTAATACGATATAAGGATCCTATTTTTCTGTTGACAGTTTTAATGGTGTTATTAATGTGTTGATTAAAAGAGAGATTATTGTCGATGGTTATTCCTAACAGCTTAGTTGTAGGGTCAGGTGATATGACAGTGGCATTATTTGAGGAGATGGTGAAGTCTAGGTAGGGGGATCGAGTGGTGGGAGTAAAGAGAAGAAGTTTAGTTTTTTTGGCATTTAGTAGGAGGGAACGTTTGGAAAACCATGTTTCAACTGTGTTAAAGATCTTTTGAGTAAGTGAAGAAAGTTCAGTAGGAGAGGATGCTGAGCAAATAAGGGTAGAGTCATCTACATATTGAATGCAGGTAGCTTGAGGGATTACAGAATGGAGATCATTAATGAAAAGGGAGAAAAGAAGTGGACCAAGAATAGAGCCCTGAGGGACACCAATGTTAACGGGTAGAAGAGAAGCTATTCCTGCATGGAAGATTAGTGAATCCGGGGGCATATCTTTCAGAAAATACACTGTAACACAAATCCTACTATTCTAGCAACTTTCTAAGTTTATAAGAGCAATATTTAAAAGATGTCCTTATCTTTGGACCTTTGTCCCACCATTATTTTAGGCTTTGTCATTTCTTGCATTAGGAGGTTGAGAGGTATGGTGATTATCATGGTCCCACTCACCAGATTACGCATAAGAAAAATTCAATGGTTTCTAAAACACACATGGACTCAACATTTGCATACCCTGGAATTTCAAATTCCAGTTTTGGAGTTTGTTAAAAAGGAAGTACACTGGTGAAGTCAGCAAGTAGAAATGAATCCAAGTCTTCTGTTTTCTCTTCAGACCCCAAGCCAATTGGTGTCCACAGATGCATCAGATTTTGCTCGGGAAACACAGTTTCTGTGGGGGTAAGTATGCAAGGCCTGTGAAATTCATTACATAGGCCAAGGCAAATAAACAGCAAAGAGGTGTTAGTTGTGATACATGCACTGAATCTCTTCATCTCCTATAGTCCCAAGCACCTCCTCATATGATAACAGACAACACCACTGTGAAGTGGTACATAAACAAACAGGTGGGAGCCAGGTCATAGTTGCTATGCAAGCTGGTTATGATAAATTGAGAGTTAGCTGTACAGCATTCCATAACCCTCCAAGCATTTTATATTCTGTCAGAGTAAAACAGTGACAGACAAGATGAGCAAGACCAGGACACACCCTCACAAATGGAAACTGAACAAGGTGGTCTTCATAGAATTGTTCCAGTTGTGGGGATCACCTCAAATAGATCCGCTTACCTCCATTCAAAACAAACTGAACAAATTCTTCTCCAGTGCTCCTTGCAAGGAAGCCTGAAAAGCAGTTACATTTTCATTCCTGTGGTCAGGAATATTCCTTTATGCATTTCATTTCTTTCCATTGATATCCAGGGTAATTCTAAAGTTCAGAAGGATTCTCAAAAACTCATTGTGGAGACCCCTTTTGGTTCAAGCTACATTGTTTTTCCCTTCTTATGCAACTGGCCAAGGGCAAATACCGCAAGACTTTTCAGACTGGGCCTACTCACACAGTATAAGGAGAGTTTGTAACATCCCAAATCTCAAAAAACTTCAACTATCTACCAGGATGATTTGATTTTGATATCTTTAAGGCACCTTTTTCATGACAACATGCAGCAGGTACTAAAGCAGGCAAAATCAACTGCTATGAAATTTGCAAAGTTAGCAAAATAGGATATTGGTAAGTCAAAAAGATTTTCTAGTTATTGGTAAGCCTATAAGCAGGGTCACATAAGGGATTGTGTACCATCGATGCTGAAATATTTATGCAAGTTACTTTCCTCTGGCCTGTTTTATTCCTTGATAAGGTACATCTTGTGATCATTTCGGCATGTACACCCATAGATCCCTTTCTTCTCTGTTTTAGTAAAACAATTTATCAAGACGGTTTTACATCTCAGGCCTCCTGGAATACAAATGGCTCTTTGCTGGGATCTTAACTTTGTGCTGGAAAAGTTAACCATGTCTCTCTCTAAACCAGTTCACCAGGTGGATTTAAGGTTCATAACACAGAGGACTATATGCTGCTCATTCCTCTGACATCTGCAAGAAGTATCTTGAGTAGGAGGCTTTCATGGTGGGTGAACCCTATTTGGTCTTCCATAGAAATAGGTTCTCATTAAGAACAAAATTCCTCATTTATGCCCAGAGTTATTTCAGAGTTTACTTTGAATCAAGACATCAGTCTCCCAGTGTTCTGTCTGAACCCTCAGAACCAGGAAGAAAGAATGATCTACACAGGCAGAGGAGTACTATTTGGCAAAACTATATCATTTAGAAAAGCAGATAAGCTATTTACTTTTTTATGATGGGATAAAGAAAGGACAACTCATGTCAAAACAGACTATCTCAAGTTGGTTCCTGTCAGCTATTAACTTTCGTTATCCCCACCACGGGAAATCTATTCGGGCAGTATTGAGGAACATTCTACTAGAGCCTTGGCATCCTTGATGGCATACCAGGAAGGGTTTGACTGTAGAAGCATTCTAGAGCAGTGTCTCTCAACCAACGGGCTGTGGCCCAATACCGGGCCCTGACATCAATTATACCGGGCTGCAAGTGGTTGAGAAACACCGGTGTAGAGAAGTCATGATGTCTGGCAAATGGAAGGCTGCATTTAGACTGTAGCCATTTTATATTACAAAACAGAAGTTAAACCAAAATCTATCATTTCATATAACAAGGATGTGCATTCTGTATTACATGTTCAGAAACTCTCAGTAGGAGGAAAATACCTTGTTGCATTATTTCTTCTGAAAATTTGTTAAAGGGTGCATACTCATTGAGTTTGTCAGGCACAGTAAAACATGCATGGATTTTAACAATGGGTCAGAGTTGCCTGCTTTACCACAGCAAGGACCCAAGTCTGTGGTTTCATTGAGGATCTTAAAGTGTTTTAATTCCAATGTTTATTCACTGTTGGTTCACTTTGGTGGAAACATCACCGCTAAACAGCTTGCTTTGAGTTACACTGCTGGCCTGCTGCCCTAAAAGCCTACAGATTCAGAGAGTGAGAGAGCAGAAGACTGTGTGTGCATGTGTGTGTGTGTGTGTGTGTGTGTGTGTGTGTGTGTGTGTGCGCATGTGTGTGCGTGTGCGTGCGTGTGTGCATGTGTGTGTGTGACAGAGATCGGAAGAGAATGAGAGCAATGTGTGAGTGAATGTGTGTATGAATGAGAAAGTGCGTGTGTGTGTGTGTGTGTGTGTGTGTGTGTGTGTGTGTGTGTGTGTGTGTGTGTGTGTGTGTGTGTGTGTGTGCGTGTCTGTGTATGTGAGACAGAGAGAGAGAGAGAGAGAGAGAGTGAAGAATGAGAGGGATCCCTGGCAGCAGCAGCATCAAGAGGTCTGCATACCTTTCGGCCTTACCTGTGAACCTCTGGTACAATAAATCTGGACAGAGCCGCAAAAAATAAGGACAGATTTTTAAGATTGCTCTTATAAACTTAGAAAGTTGCTAGATTTTAGTACTGTTTGTGAGTTATTGATTGTGAAATATATACAGACAGAAGCTGAAAAGCAAGGAGCTAACTTGCCGGTGCAGTGATCTTTACATATTTAAGGCCATAAGTAGCACCACAGGTTCGTGGGGAGGAGGGTGCATTTTTTTACGTATATGTTAGTTTTTTATTGCATTTCATATTCACTGTACATATTACTTGCTTTGTATGATACTTTGGCTGCTACCTGCATGCTACTGAATTGTGCTTTTTGTAGAGATTCAAGGGGCCATCGCCTGTCTACTTGCTGTAACTATGTAGTTTAGTTTTATGAAATCTCATGAGCAGACCTTCAGCATGTTTCAGCCAAGGGCAGGAAGTGGCAGATAAGGGCAGTAGTTTTCGGAAACAGCTATAATCATTCTGTGGTTAGCAAGGTACCCCAGAGTGTTAGTGCTTGTTTTGAGTGCCATGATTTTTTTAAAGAGACAGGTGTACACATTTACATTTTAATATGAATAAGAGACAAGGGACTTTGTTTAATTTTGGTGTTAAGAAATGTCATATCGAAGGTGTTTGTGATGCAAAAAATACTGATTCATCCACCTCAAGCCTACAAAGCAATCTTCGGGATGTACAAAAGGAGGGGAAACTAGAAGCACACACAAGAAAAAGTCCGCATTCACTCGTAAGTACATGGACAGCTATTTAAAATTTGATTTCATACAATGTCCTGGCACTGACCAGTTGCCATAACCTCAATGTGTCATTTGTGCTACTGTTCTTGGAAATGAAGCTATGAAGTCATCGCGACTTATGAGACATCTCAGCATAAAACATTCCAATCTCATCAACAAACCCATGGAATTCTTTATGCATAAAAGAGATGCACTTAAAATAGAAAAGAAAATTATTCCCCAAGCTTCAACCACTGACAATTCACTTCTGACAGCATCCTATTTAATATCATTACAGATAGCCAAATGTAAAAAATGTATTCCATTGGCAAAGATCTCATTAAGCCTTCTTTGATTACAGCTTGTAAGGAAATATTAGGCCAGTCTGCAGCAAGTAAAATGAAAGACATCCCATTGTCGAATGATACAGCTGAAAGGTGGATATCTGATATGGCAAGAGATACAGAAATGCAACTCACTGAAAAAATTTAAAAGTCGAACTTGTTTGCATTACAACTGGACAAATCTACAGATATTCAGAACAACAGCATTTTACTTACGTATGTATGATATATTGACCATGATGAAAGGGACATGAAGGAAGACATTTTAAATGTTTCTGAATTACCTACTCAGACTACCAGTAGTGACATTTTCAAAGTCTTAAATGGTTTCGTTGAAGAAAGAGGTCTGGAATGGAAAAATTGTATTAGAATTTGTATTGATGGCACTGCCTGTCTTACAGGTAGAAATTCAGGTGTAGCCACTAAAATTAAGGATATGGCAGCAATAACTTATTGTCAACACATTGTTACATTCATAGGCAAAACCTGGCCACCAAAAATGGCACCTGCACTTAATGAAGTCCTGTCTCAATCCATTAAAATTATTAATTATATAAAAAACAGTGCTTTAAACACAAGACTGTTCAAAGGATTGTGTCATGAAATGGGCTATGATCATCAAAATCTTTTCCATTCGGAAGTTCATTGGCTGTCCGGTAAAGTTCTCAAGAGGTTATATGAACTCCGAAAGAAAGTTGAGCTGTTTCTAACTGATAAGAAACATGATCTGTCCCATTATTTCCTGGATAACAAATAGGTAGCCATACTGGCATATCTCGGTGACATATTTTCTTACATAAACGAGTTGAATTTAAAACTTCAAGGTCCAGCTACAGTAATATTTAATGCTTGGAACAAGACTGAATCATTCAAAAAGAAACTCAAACTCTGGCAATATAATTGCAGAAGGAAACAATGAAATGTTTCAGTCATACTCAAATTATATTATGGAAGCAGATGTTTTCTATTCATAGAATTCAGTTTCAGATATTATTGCAGCTCACTTGAAGATGATGTTGTCATTTGAAAAGTATTATCCTGAGCATGAGGATCCCCAGAAGCAAAATATGTGGATTGTGAACCCTTTTGTTGAGAACAAAGAGACAACCCTTTCCCATGAAGAAACTCTTCAACTTATGGAATTATCATCGGACAAAGGACTGGAAAGTACTTTCAATTCTATGAGTAATTCGAAATTCTGGATAAGAATGAAAAATGATTATCCAAGTTTACGTGAAATAGCAATGAGATTTTGTCTTTGTTTCTTCACCACATATCTTTGTAAAACTGCATTTTCTGTCATGACTGTGCTTAAAACAAAACAGAGGAACTGCCTACAACTTTCTGACTGTCTCCATTTGGCTATCACTTCAATTCATCCCAGAATTAATAAGCTAATGGAAAGAAAACAACAGCAAAAGTCTTATTAGCTTAACTAAAACCTTCAAAAACTGAGTTGAAATAAAAGAAACTAAGTTTAACTTTTTCAAGCACTTATAATTGCTGTATTAAACTGTTAAAGTGCTGCGTTTTCACATTCAAAATGTTAGTTACTGTTGGAAGTAGTGTTTAGAGTTGAGAGATTCGTACATTTATCTTTATTAAGTTTACTTAAATTAGATACTTTGCATATATAAATATTTGCTGTGTGTCTGTGATAAGTGTTTTGCTGACAATTTGACATCCTCCTGCTTTGGAAAGGTATTTATGAGTAAATTTGTTGGGACCGGGCCCTCATCTTATAAAAAAAAAGAATTCACCAGCCCCAGCCTCACAAAGGTTGAGAACCACTGTTCTAGAGGCACCAACAAGGTCCATTGTACATATCTTCACAAAGCTTTACAAACTGGATTCCTTTTCCAGGTCCAAGACAACATTTGCTAGGACCATTCACTAGGGGCTCTTGGATCCATATCCTTCCTCTTCCCAGGTTGGATAGGCTTTGGTAATCAACCCCATATAGACTAATGACTACTGTAGCGGTGAAGATGAAGTTGGGCTTACCATAACACTTGATGTTCAAATTTCTCACTGCTGCAGTAGCCATAACCACCCACCATACCCCTTATCTGTATACAGTTATTTGTTGGGATATAAAGTTTATGTTTACTATCATATTTTTAGGGGGTTAGGGGCAAGGCATTCCTAACCATCTCTTCAATCTCTCTGTTGATTTCCCAGTACAAGGCTGACCGATTAGCAGTCAGGGTGAAGGTGCTGAAGGAAGTCAGAGTTTTGAAAAGCTGGCCAGTTGTTGTATCCTAGGCAGGAAACAACCCATATAACCTAAAGGCTATGCTTGATATACCTTCTTCTTTGTTCCACAAGTGGGCTTTTATTGCAATGTGGGTGGAGCCTCCAATACCTCAAGAGAATGGGCTGTCTTCTCTGTGATAATGGAAACTACATATACTCCCACACATGCTGTACCATGGTCTCGAGGAACTGGTGAAGTATCCATGAGGCAGATGCTTGTGATAGACCCACCCACCATACCCTCTATTGGTCACTGAAAGGCCTCTGTACCTACTATTCTCAAACCGTATATATCTTAGTATCCACAGGGATATGTATTCCACACATCCCATGAGCTTGCATATGAGGGTGACACATTTCAAACAGCTCTTGTATGGTGCCTGTATCCACACAGTAATGGTCCACAATTTCAGTGTCATTATCAGTATAGATGGTTGACACTGCACCACTGAGGGTGATAACATGCAAAATTGTGACAACTGTCAGTGAGTACGTGTTGCATATAAAGATATACTAGTGTGTTAGCTACTCTGTACATGTCTTCACAGTTTTTTTAATTCCAGGACTTTACTGTGGCCATTAACATCTATCAGCACTATATCTATATATTTTTAACTGTATTTGGATATGTATCCAGTTGGACTTTCCTGGTTAACAAATGTAAAATAAATAAATAAATAAATAAATCTATACATTTATATTAAAGAAAAAAGAAAAAAAAAAAAATATATATATATATATATATATATATATATATACACATACATAAAAGACACACATGCACACACACACACACACATTGACACACACACACAATGCCGTCATAGAGTATAATATATATATATATATATATATATATATATATATATGGGTTTCAATTCTTCGAATGTAGTGTTAATAACAGCTTTTTAATCTAATCATTTATGATCAACCACACAACTCTCCATATGCCTTATCCTTAGCCTTCGCCACCTCAGTCTTTGTCATGCGCCTCATCTCCTTATACTCATGTCTACTTTCTTCATCTCTTTGACAATCCCACTTCTTCTTCTTCGCCAGCCTCTTCCTCTGTATACTCTCCTGTACTTCCTCATTCCACCACCAGATCTCTTTGTCCTCCTTCCTCTGTCCAGATATCACACCAAGGACCTTTCTAGCAGTCTCCCTTACTAGCTCTGCTGTAGTTACCCAGCTATTCGGTAACTCTTCACTGCCTCCCAGTGCCTGTCTTAACTCTTCCCTGAACTCCACCTCACAATCACCCTTTTTTAACTTCCACCATTTAACCCTTGGCACTGCTTTCACACTCCTCCTCCTTTTCTTGATCACCAACGTCATCCTGCAGACCACCATTCTATGCTGCTTAACTACACATTCCCCTGTCACCACTTTACAGTCTCCAATCTCCTTCAGACTGGCCCTCCTACATAGGATATAATCCACCTGTGTGCATCTTCCTCCGCTCTTGTATGTCACCCTATGCTCCTCCCTCTTCTTAAAATATGTATTCACCACAGTCATGTCCATCCTTTTCGCAAAATCCACAATCATCTGACCTTCTGCATTCCTCTCCTTAACACCATACCTACCCATCACTTCCTCATCCCCTCTGTTCACTTCAGCAACATGCCCATTAAAGTGCGCTCCAATCATTAGTCTCTCACCCTTGGGTACACTCACCACCACTTCATCCAACTCACTCCAAAATTTTTCTCTCTCATCCATCCCACACCCAGCTTGTGGAGCATATGCACCAATAACATTCATCATTACACCATCAATTTCAAGCTTCATAAACATCACTCTATCAGACACTCTCTTCACCTCCAAAACACTCTTGGCATACTGTTCCTTTAAGATAACCCCTACCCCATTTCTCCTGCCATCCACACCATGATAGTACAATTTGAACCTGCCTGCTATACACCTGGCCTTACTTCCCTTCCATCTGGTCTCTTGCACGTACAATATATCAATCTTCCTTTTCTCCATCATATCAGCTAGCTCTCTCCCTATACCAGTCATACTGCCAACATTCAAAGTTCCTACCCTCACTACTACAGTCCTAACCTTCCTCCTCTCTTCCTGCCTTTGGGCATGCCTTCCCCCTCCTCTTCTCTTTTGGCCAACAGTAGCCCAATTTCCGCCAGTACCCTGTTGGCTAACAGTACTGGTAGCAGTCATTGTTAAACTGGACCTCGACCAATCCGGTATAGAAATATGAAATGTTCTCCACATAAGTAATTTGGCAGAGGTTTTATGCCGGATCACCTTCCTTATGCAACCCTCCCCATTTATCCGGGCTTGGGACCGGCACAAAGAAATGTACTAGTTATTCTAGTACAAAATGTAAAAAGTACAGTGAAGAAAACACGCTTTAGTGTGCCGCACTGTCATTGTTAGAGACAGCGTCAGTGACACAAGATGGGGAGCAAAAGACAAACTTATCCAGTCTGCCCTTCAAGTGAAACTGGCCTTCAAACTCCCTTCCTCCATCCACAGCATCCCACTCAAACTTCATCACCTCCATGCATAGCATCCTCCCCTCTTCCATCTGTAGCGGTCCCGTCAGACATTGTGCACCTCCTCACCCAATGGTCATATTCCAAAAGCAGTGACTTCTGTCACCTTATAACAGCAACAACTTGAGCAGCTTGTAATGCTCTATTCCTGATGTCCGGTGCTAGCATGCAAAACAGCACATTTTTATTTTACATTTGTTGACCGGGCTAGTCTAGCTGGATATATTTCCATTTTCAGAAGAGGCCCGGGGAGAAAAGCTCCACACAAAATACAAAGAAAATTATCCAAAACGGGCAAATCAATACAAACAAAAAAATAGCAACACAAATGCAGAGACCATTAAGAAAGTTCCTAAACAAAAATTATTTACAAATAGGAACTATCAACATTTCCTATAACTGATCTAATATAGGGGAACTAAACAGAGAGCAAGGTGAGTTAGGGAGTAAAAATAAGTTAATCTTTGTAAAAGAGGCGCGAAAAAAAGATAACATATATAAGAGAGGAGAAATAGGATTGAAGTTTGAAAAATAAAAAGAAAAAGACCTAAAGATTTAAACAAACTTTAAGCGAAAAGGGTAAAGAGATAGCCTAGAAAATAGAAATAGCTATTCAAAGAAGAGGAAGAGGGATGAGGGGGTCCAAAGAGATAGCGTATAGGAAGAAAAGTTTAGTGGGGTTTAGTACAGGAACATAGCCAGTGACTATGCAAGTAATCTTTGATTCTTTGTTTGAAGAGAGGCAGTGATGAGATTAGTGTTATGTCACTAGGTAGCAGATTCCAGCTCCTTCCTACTGTATTAGAAAAAAGAGAGTCACCAGCTGAGTTATTGGACTTTGTTAAACTAGCCATGAGTTTCCTAGAAGAGCGAAGGAGTTAAGATTATTGTATGGGATTAAAAGTTTTGAGAGTATTGGGGTGTTGGAAGGCTGGTGCAGTATTTTGTGGGCAATATTAAGTTGTGGGATTAGCAGATGGTTTTGGAATTCCAGCCAGCCTAGTTGTTTCAGGTTAAGACAGTGGTGGGTTCTGAAGGGGTTGCCAGTGGCGAAACGGGCAATGTTGTTATAGGATGTTGCCAGTTTGTTAAGGTTGGCTTTCCTAAGGTTGGTAAATATAGGTGAAGCATAAAGAAGAGTAGACAGTAGGTGGGTGTGGGCAATCTTGGCTCTGGCAGATGCAGTTAGGAAGGGTTTAATACGATATAAGGATCCTATTTTTCTGTTGACAGTTTTAATGGTGTTATTAATGTGTTGATCAAAAGAGAGATTATTGTCGATGGTTATTCCTAACAGCTTAGTTGTAGGGTCAGGTGATATGACAGTGGCATTATTTGAGGAGATGGTGAAGTCTAAGGAGGGGGATCGAGTGGTGGGAGTAAAGAGAAGAAGTTTAGTTTTTTTGGCATTTAGTAGGAGGGAACGTTTGGAAAACCATGTTTCAACTGTGTTAAAGATCTTTTGAGTAAGTGAAGAAAGTTCAGTAGGAGAGGATGCTGAGCAAATAAGGGTAGAGTCATCTGCATATTGAATGCAGGTAGCTTGAGGGATTACAGAATGGAGATCATTAATGAAAAGGGAGAAAAGAAGTGGTCCAAGAATAGAGCCCTGATGGACACCAATGTTAACGGGTAGAAGAGAAGCTAGTCCTGCATGGAAGATTAGTGAATCCGGGGGCATATCTTTCAGAAAATACACTGTAACACAAATCCTACTATTCTAGCAACTTTCTAAGTTTATAAGAGCAATATTTAAAAGCTGTCCTTATCTTTGGACCTTTCTCCCACCATTATTTTAGGCTTTGTCATTTCTTGCATTAGGAGGTTGAGAGGTATGGTGATTATCACGGTCCCTCTCACCAGATTACACATAAGAAAAATTCAATGGTTTCTAAAACACACATGGACTCAACATTTGCATACCCTGGAATTTCAAATTCCAGTTTTGGAGTTTGTCAAAAAGGAAGTACACTGGTGAAGTCAGCAAGTAGAAATGAATCCAAGTCTTCTGTTTTCTCTTCAGACCCCAAGCCAATTGGTGTCCACAGATGCATCAGATTTTGCTCGGGAAACACAGTTTCTGTGGGGGTAAGTATGCAAGGCCTGTGGAATTCATTACATAGGCCAAGGCAAATAAACAGCAAAGAGGTGTTAGTTGTGATACATGCACTGAATCTCTTCATCTCCTATGGTCCCAAGCACCTCCTCATATGATAACAGACAACACCACTGTGAAGTGGTACATAAACAAACAGGTGGGAGCCAGGTCATAGTTGCTATGCAAGCTGGTTATGATAAATTGAGAGTTAGCTGTACAGCATTCCATAACCCTCCAAGCATTTTATATTCTGTCAGAGTAAAACAGTGACAGACAAGATGAGCAGGACCAGGACACACCCTCACAAATGGAAATTGAACAAGGTGGTCTTCATAGAATTGTTCCAGTTGTGGGGATCACCTCAAATAGATCCACTTGCATCCATTCAAAACAAACTGAACAAATTCTTCTCCAGTGCTCCTTGCAAGGAAGCCTGAAAAGCAGTTACATTTTCATTCCTGTGGTCAGGAATATTCCTTTATGCATTTCATTTCTTTCCATTGATATCCAGGGTAATTCTAAATTCAGAAGGATTCTCAAAAACTCATTGTGGAGACCCCTTTTTGGTTCAAGCTACATTGTTTTTCCCTTCTTATGCAACTGGCCAAGGGCAAATACCGCAAGACTTTTCAGACTGGGCCTACTCACACAGTATAAGGAGAGTTTGTAACATCCCAAATCTCAAAAAACTTCAACTATCTACCAGGATGATTTGATTTTGATATCTTTAAGGCACCTTTTTCATGACAACATGCAGCAGATACTAAAGCAGGCAAAATAAACTGCTATGAAATTGGCAAAGTTAGCAAAATAGGATATTGGCAAGTCAAAAAGATTTTCTAGTTGTTGGTAAGCCTATAAGCAGGGACACATAAGGGATTGTGTACCATCGATGCTGAAATATTTATGCAAGTTACTTTCCTCCGGCCTGTTTTATTCCTTGATAAGGTACATCTTGTGATCATTTCGGCATGTATGCCCATAGAGCCCTTTCTTCTCTGTTTTAGTAAAACAATTTATCAAGACGGTTTTACATTTCAGGCCTCCTGGAATACAAATGGCTCTTTGCTGGGATCTTAACTTTGTGCTGGAAAAGTTAACCATGTCTCTCTCTCTAAACCAGTTCACCAGGCGGATTTAAGGTTCATAACACGGAACGCTATGCTGATCATTCCTCTGACATCTGCAAGAAGTATCTTGAGTAGGAGGCTTTCATGGTGGGTGAACCCTATTTGGTCTTCCATAGAAATAGGTTCTCATTAAGAACAAAATTCCTCATTTATGCCCAGAGTTATTTCAGAGTTTACTTTGAATCAAGACATCAGTCTCCCAGTGTTCTGTCTGAACCCTCAGAACCAGGAAGAAAGAATGATCTACACAGGCAGAGGAGTACTATTTGGCAAAACTATATCATTTAGAAAAGCAGATAAGCTATTTACTTTTTTATGATGGGATAAAGAAAGGACAACTCATGTCAAAACAGACTATCTCAGGTTGGTTCCTGTCAGCTATTAACTTTCGTTCTCCCCACCACGGGAAATCTATTCGGGCAGTATTGAGGAACATTCTACTAGAGCCTTGGCATCCTTGATGGCATACCAGGAAGGGTTTGACTGTAGAAGCATTCTAGAGCAGTGTCTCTCAACCAACGGGCTGTGGCCCAGTACCGGGCCTTGACATCAATTATACCGGGCTGCAAGTGGTTGAGAAACACCGGTGTAGAGAAGTCATGATGTCTGGCGAATGGAAGGCTGCATTTAGACTGTAGCCATTTTATATTACAAAACAGAAGTTAAACCAAAATCTATCATTTCATATAACAAGGATGTGCGTTCTGTATTACATGTTCATAAACTCTCAGTAGGAGGAAAATACCTTGTTGCATTATTTCTTCTAAAAATTTGTTAAAGGGTGCATACTCATTGAGTTTGTCAGGCACAGTAAAACATGCATGGATTTTAACAATGGATCAGAGTTGCCTGCTTTACCACAGCAAGGACCCAAGTCTGTGGTTTCATTGAGGATCTTAAAGTGTTTTAAGTCCAATGTTTATTCACTGTTGGTTCACTTTGGTGGAAACATCACCACTAAACAGCTTGCTTTGAGTTACACTGCTGGCCTGCTGCCCTAAAAGCCTACAGATTCAGAGAGTGAGAGAACGGAAGACTGTGTGTGCATGTGTGTGTGTGTGTGTGTGTGTGTGTGTGTGTGTGTGTGTGTGTATGTGTGTGCGTGTGTGCGTGTGTGCATGTGTGTGTGTGACAGAGATCGGAAGAGAATGAGAGCAATGTGTGAGTGAATGTGTGTATGAATGAGAAAGTGCGAGTGTGTGTGTGTGTGTGTGTGTGTGTGTGTGTGTGTGTGTGTGTGTGTGTGTGTGTGTGTGTGTGTGTGTGTGTGTGTGTGTGTGTGTGTGTGCGTGTCTGTGTATGTGAGACAGAGAGAGAGAGAGAGAGAGAGAGAGAGAGTGAAGAATGAGAGGGATCCCTGGCAGCAGCAGCATCAAGAGGTCTGCATACCTTTCGGCCTTACCTGTGAACCTCTAGTACAATAAATCTGGACAGAGCCGCAAAAAATAGGGACAGATTTTTAAGATTGCTCTTATAAACTTAGAAAGTTGCTAGATTTTAGTACTGTTTGTGAGTTATTGATTGTGAAATATATACAGACAGAAGCTGAAAAGCAAGGAGCTAACTTGCCGGTGCAGTGATCTTTACATATTTAAGGCCATAAGTAGCACCACAGGTTCGTGGGGAGGAGGGTGCATTTTTTTACGTATATGTTAGTTTTTTATTGCATTTCATATTCACTGTACATATTACTTGCTTTGTATGATACTTTGGCTGCTACCTGCATGCTACTGCATTGTGCTTTTTGTAGAGATTCAAGGGGCCATCGCCTGTCTACTTGCTGTAACTGTGTAGTTTAGTTTTATGAAATCTCATGAGCAGACCTTCAGCATGTTTCAGCCAAGGGCAGGAAGTGGCAGATAAGGGAAGTAGTTTTCGGAAACAGCTATAATCATTCTGTGGTTAGCAATGGACCCCAGAGTGTTAGTGCTTGTTTTGAGTGCCATGATTTTTTTAAAGAGACAGGTGTACACATTTACATTTTAATATGAATAAGAGACAAGGGACTTTATTTAATTTTGGTGTTAAGAAATGTCATATTGAAGGTGTTTGTGATGCAAAAAATACTGATTCATCCACCTCAAGCCTACAAAGCAATCTTCGGGATGTACAAAAGGAGGGGAAACTAGAAGCACACACAAGAAAAAGTCCGCATTCACTCGTAAGTACATGGACAGCTATTTAAAATTTGATTTCATACAATGTCCTGACACTGACCAGTTGCCATAACCTCAATGTGTGATTTGTGCTACTGTTCTTGGAAATGAAGCTATGAAGTCATCGCGACTTATGAGACATCTCAGCATAAAACATTCCAATCTCATCAACAAACCCATGGAATTCTTTATGCATAAAAGAGATGCACTTAAAATAGAAAAGAAAATTATTCCCCAAGCTTCAACCACTGACAATTCACTTCTGACAGCATCCTATTTAATATCATTACAGATAGCCAAATGTAAAAAATGTATTCCATTGGCAAAGATCTCATTAAGCCTTCTTTGATTACAGCTTGTAAGGAAATATTAGGCCAGTCTGCAGCAAGTAAAATGAAAGACATCCCATTGTCGAATGATACAGTTGAAAGGTGGATATCCGATATGGCAAAATATAGAGAAATGCAACTCACTGAAAAAATTTAAAAGTCGAACTTGTTTGCATTACAACTGGACAAATCTACAGATATTCAGAACAACAGCATTTTACTTACGTATGTATGATATATTGACCATGATGAAAGGGACATGAAGGAAGACATTTTAAATGTTTCTGAATTACCTACTCAGACTACCAGTAGTGACATTTTCAAAGTCTTAAATGGTTTTGTTGAAGAAAGAGGTCTGGAATGGAAACATTGTATTGGAATTTGTATTGATGGCACTGCCTGTCTTACAGGTAGAAATTCAGGTGTAGCCACTAAAATTAAGGATATGGCAGCAATAACTTACATTCATAGGCAAAACCTGGCCACCAAAAAATGGCACCTGCACTTAATGAAGTCCTGTCTCAATCCATTACAATTATTAATTATATAAAAAACAGTGCTTTAAACACAAGACTGTTAAAAGGATTGTGTCATGAAATGGGCTATGATCATCAAAATCTTTTCCATTCGGAAGTTCATTGGCTGTCCGGTAAAGTTCTCAAGAGGTTATATGAACTCTGAAAGAAAGTTGAGCTGTTTCTAACTGATAAGAAACATGATCTGTCCCATTATTTCCTGGATAACAAATAGGTAGCCATACTGGCATATCTCGGCGACATATTTTCTTACATAAACGAGATGAATTTAAAACTTCAAGGTCCAGCTACAGTAATATTTAATGCTTGGAACAAGACTGAATCATTCAAAAAGAAACTCAAACTCTGGCAATATAATTGCAGAAGGAAACAATAAAATGTTTCAGTCATACTCAGATTATATTATGGAAGCAGATGTTTTCTATTCATAGAATTCAGTTTCAGATATTATTGCAGCTCACTTGAAGATGATGTTGTCATTTGAAAAGTATTATCCTGAGCATGAGGATCCCCAGAAGCAAAATATGTGGATTGTGAACCCTTTTGTTGAGAACAAAGAGACAACCCTTTCCCATGAAGAAACTCTTCAACTTATGGAATTATCATCGGACAAAGGACTGGAAAGTACTTTCAATTCTATGAGTAATTCGAAATTCTGGATAAGAATGAAAAATGATTATCCAAGTTTACGTGAAATAGCAATGAGATTTTGTCTTTGTTTCTTCACCACATATCTTTGTGAAACTGCATTTTCTGTCATGACTGTGCTTAAAACAAAACAGAGGAACTGCCTGCAACTTTCTGACTGTCTCCATTTGGCTATCACTTCAATTCATCCCAGAATTAATAAGCTAATGGAAAGAAAACAACAGCAAAAGTCTTATTAGCTTAACTAAAACCTTCAAAAACTGAGTTGAAATAAAATAAACTAAGTTTAACTTTTTCAAGCACTTATAATTGCTGTATTAAACTGTTAAAGTGCTGCGTTTTTACATTCAAAATGTTAGTTACTGTTGGAAGTAGTGTTTAGAGTTGAGAGATTCGTACATTTATCTTTATTAAGTTTACTTAAATTAGATACTTTGCATATATAAATATTTGCTGTGTGTCTGTGATAAGTGTTTTGCTGACAATTTGACATCCTCCTGCTTTGGAAAGGTATTTATGAGTACATTTGTTGGGACCGGGCCCTCATCTTATAAAAAAAAGAATTCACCAGCCCCAGCCTCACAAAGGCTGAGAACCACTGTTCTAGAGGCACCAACAAGGTCCATTGTACATATTTTCACAAAGCTTTACAAACTGGATTCCTTTTCCAGGTCCAAGACAACATTTGCTAGGACCATTCACTAGGGGCTTTTGGATCCATATCCTTCCTCTTCCCAGATTGGATAGGCTTTGGTAATCAACCCCATATAGACTAATGACTACTGTAGCGGTGAAGATGAAGTTGGGCTTACCATAACACTTGATGTTCAAATTTCTTACTGCTGCAGTAGCCATAACCACCCACCATACCCCTTATCTGTATACAGTTATTTGTTGGGATATAAAGTTTATGTTTACTATCATATTTTTAGGGGGTTAGGGGCAAGACATTCCTAACCATCTCTTCAATCTCTCTGTTGATTTCCCAGTACAAGGCTGACCGATTAGCAGTCAGGGTGAAGGTGTTGAAGGAAGTCAGAGTTTTGTAAAGCTGGCCAGTTGTTGTATCCTAGGCAGGAAACAACCCATATAACCTAAAGGCTATGCTTGATATACCTTCTTCTTTGTTCCACAAGTGGGCTTTTATTGCAATGTGGGTGGAGCCTCCAATACCTCAAGAGAATGGGCTCTCTTCTCTGTGATACGTGGAAACTACATATACTCCCACACATGCTGTACCATGGTCTCGAGGAACTGGTGAAGTATCCATGAGGCAGATGCTTGTGATAGACCCACCCACCATACCCTCTATTGGTCACTGAAAGGCCTCTGTACCTACTATTCTCAAACCGTATATATCTTAGTATCCACAGGGATATGTATTCCACACATCCCATGAGCTTGCATATGAGGGTGACACATTTCAAACAGCTCTTGTATGGTGCCTGTATCCACACAGTAATGGTCCACAATTTCAGTGACATTATCAGTATGGATGGTTGACACTGTACCACTGAGGGTGATAACATGCAAAATTGTGACAACTGTCAGTGAGTACGTGTTGCATATAAAGATATGCTGGTGTGTTAGCTACTCTGTACATGTCTTCACAGTTTTTTTAATTCCAGGACTTTACTGTGGCCATTAACATCTATCAGCACTATATCTATATATTTTTAACTGTATTTGGATATGTATCCAGTTGGACTTTCCCGGTTAACAAATGTAAAATAAATAAATAAATCTATACATTTATATTAAAGAAAAAAATATATATATATATATATATATATATATATATATATATATATATATATATATATATATATATGGGTTTCACCCTTATGGTCGAATGTGTGTTTGGCCAACAGCTTTTTAATCGACCATTTATGATCAACTAAACAATTGGTCGACAAGTGTCTGAGATCGAACAATTCCTGGGGTTGGGGAATATGCCCTTCCCCCCCATGTTTGTGCAATTTCAGAATTAGTATAGTTAGTATATATAATTAGCTGGGGGTGTGGGGGACCCAGAGGGGTAAAAATGATGTTTTAATTTGTTTGTTTTATTACTTTCCATGCACTGAGGCTATTTCTCAGCTTCTGGAAAGTAAGTCAGTAGGTGGCACAAAGAAACTATATCAGGTTGCAAGGCAAAGATAGATAAAGAATATAGTCAGGCACCCTTCATAAAGGATACTAGCAACAACCTGCTCACCAGTCCACATGACATTAAAGGCAGATGGAAGGAGTACTTCTAGTAGCTTCTGAATGAAGAAAACCCTACAAAAGCTGTAATGCCCCAGATGATGATGAGAGAAGTGGTGGAGCCCACCCTAGAAGAAATAAAAACAGCACTAAGGAAAATGAACTCAGGGAAAGCAGCAGGCTCAGATGATGCCACACCAGATATGATAAAGATGCAGGGTGAGATAGGGGAGAAATGGCTCCTGAGGGTATTCATAGTAGTGTGGAGAGAAAGGTGTATCACAGATGACTGGAGAATAAGCATATTAATGTCAGTAACAGTTCTAAATAAAATAGCGGAGAGGTAACCAAGGCGTTTCAATAGTTCAACCATAAACTGTTCATCAAATAAAAAACTCATGAATACTAATAAAAATAAAATAAAATCTGTATTTATTCCATGCACAAATGGCAAGCACTTTCACAGTAGCTTCATCAGACCGTTGACTGGAGAATAAGCTTATTAATGTCAGTGTTCAAAAACAAAGGGGGCAGTCACAACTGTGGGCAATACAGAGGTATCAAACTCCTGTCAAATTTCATGAAAGCTCTGGAGATGGTGATTGATAAACAAATACACAGTGTAGTAGAAAGTAAGATGGGAGATGAACAGTTCAGATTCAGATCAGGATGCAGCACAAATGACCCAATGTTTTCAGTGAGACAGATAGTTGAACAAAAGCTACAGATGAGGAAAGAGTCCAACTGAGCATTCCTAGATGTGGAGAAAGCATGTGACAGGGCCGCAAAAAAAGCTGTTTTGTGGTGGATTGAAGTCCAAGAAACATTGGTAGAATTAGTGCAAAATACATACAAGGACCCAATGATTCAAATACAAACAGTGTTCGGCCTCACAGAAGGGCTCCCAGTGGGAGTGGGTGTGCACCAGGGTTCAGCTCTGAGCCCACTGCTGTTCATGCTGGTGAGAGACTACATTAGCAAACAGGTCAGAGAGGACAGAAAAACAAATTTTCTGTATGCAGATGATGTGGCATTACAGTCAGACTCTGGGCAAGTACTTCAGCAAAGGATAGGAGAATGGAATGCAAAACTGAAGGCATGTGGGATGAAACTGAGAACAGATAAGACAGTTATAATGGCAGCAAATTAGGGGAAATCAGAAGAAACTGAAAACTGACATAGAAGGGAAAATAGTGGAATAGGTTAACAGCTTTAAGTACCTGGGAGGGGTGGTTGAAGAGAAGAGAAGTCTGAATGAGGAGGTCAAAGCTAGAATCAGAGGGACTGCAGCCAACTGGCACAGAGTGTCAGGTGTAGTATGTGACAGATGAATGCCAAAAAAGCTGAAAAGCAACCTGTGCAAAACAGGGGTATGGTATGGAAACCTGGGCAGTAAAGGCAGAGCAGGAAGCTAGTGGTGATGAAGATGAAGTGCCTGAGAAGGTTGTTAGGATGCACACGGTGGGAGATAAAGACATGAGGACAGAAGAACAGAAGCCAAAGTAACTCCAATTCCAGAAAAGGTCAAAGAGAACAGATTATGGTGATTTAGGCACATACGCAGAAAACAATCTGGTGAAGAAGATTTGGGACAGACAGGAAGAAGGCAAGAGGAAACAAGGGTGTCCAGCAAAGAGGTGGATGGATTGTGTGAGAGAAGACCTGTAACTGCCAGGCATGAGCATCAATGGAGTCAGGAGAGTGTCGTAGAATAGACAGAAATGGCGCCAGTTGATACAACACCGTGACTCCATGTAGAAAACGGGGAAAAGGAGGGTTGATGATAATGATGTACCCACATGTGCACACATACACACACACACACACATATATATATATATATATATATATATATATATAGAGAGAGAGAGAGGGGGGGGGGGGAGATGCAGATATATATGCCTCTGAATTGGTCCATCAAGTTGTTTACCCTCATTTACATTCACTAATGCCCTTTTTTTAACAATGTTACTCATTATCATATCACTGCATTGTCATATTAAAATGTGACAATTATACTAAAATATATCAAATGTGTGGTCATATTTGCATACTAGTGACATCACAGAATTTCTTTGGTTTCCACTCTTGTACTGTGAGTATCTTTGAAATGCCTCCACCTTGCAAATGGCCATTCATTGTGCAAAATTGCTTACTACAACATGCAAAATGTTTCTGAATCCTAAGGCTGTTTCCCAATAAAGTCTTATTTGTTTGGCAGAAGCTTTGTTTTAACAAAATGTAAGCAGTGTTTTTTACACTTCTATATGTCTGCAAAAAAACAAATGGGTAACATCCTCAATGCTAGGAATTGGGCATCAAAGCTTGATAGGAGGGATCTTTTAAGGTATAAAAACAAAAAACAGGGGAATGAATCAGTGATCCGACTGGCAACCACTTATGGAAGAAACACCAATATGTTCTTGGACAGTGTCCAAAGACATTGGAATATTCTTTTAGCAGATAGTAGGCTTTCAGAGTTTTTACAGGAGAGATGCCTTTTTTCCTTTCAGAGAGGGAGAACTTTGGGCTCATATTTTTTCATTTCAAACATAGTCCCCAGAACATTGAGGATTCCACACAAAGCACTCTGGTTGGTGACTTACTTTTGGGTTGTTTCCCTTGTGGACATGGCACTCATTGTCAGAGGGTTATAAAATCTAAACAGTTCACTAGCAAAAACACTGGAATTGTTTATGACATTAGTTTCTACGCCAGTTGTGGTACCGACTGGGTAATCTATCTCGCCACATGCACTTGCTCAGCCTTTTATGTAGGGCAAACTTTCAGACCTTTATGTTTACGTATATCTGAACACTGCAGTGACATTAGGACCAAGAAACCTAGTAATGCCCTTTATAAACATTCATTGACACACAGGAATGCAAATTTTAGATTTATTGTTATAGATAGGATTGCGGGGAATAAAACCAATAAAGCTGGATGGCACTCAATACTAAACGCAAAAGAAAAGAAGTGGATTATTAAGTCGGGTGGTTTAGTCCCACCAGGTCTCAATGAGAATTTGTGATGAACCAATGGGCTTCAACCTTGGTGGTACGTTGACTATAAAATAGAGCAATGGATGGTGCTTTGACTGACACTGATGAAGGCTAGTTAATTCATGTAGGCGAAACCAGTCTGTTGTGTCGTTGCTCTTCTTATTTTCATTTTTGTTACAATAAAGCATTTATTAGCCCCAGTCTGCTGGCCTCTTGTTTTACCATTTGTATACTGATTTTTACATATCATTTGAAAAGTACGAAGCATTTTCCTTTGTATGTCTGAGTCAATACTTTTAGGGTTCCGTCAGTCACCCCAAAACTGTAAGTTAGAACAGGAAGAGCAAATTGATTTATAGCTTGGACTTCATTCCTAGATGTCAAGTCAGTTTTCAGTATCAGTTTTAGTCTTCTGAAGTATTCCTTACTGAGCTTTATTCACATTTGTTCACATTCTGTTGTTGATCCTTAATCTATTCCCAGATATTTATACACTCCCTCCTATTCAAGCTCTTTTCTATCACATTCCTGCCCCAGGTTGATATTTTATTGGTGCTGAAGAGTTCCTGTTTTAAATGTTGCTTTTGCACAAAAAGAAAAATACCCACTGGGTACAAAACTAGTAAGCAACAAAAGGAACCACGTCCAAGGCTCTAGGCAGAAACTTTTAATCCAAATTCATCTAAATTCACCAACTAAGCGCTTTCACCATAACAAATGGCTTCTTCAGAGTGAGTGAAAAGCATCCATACCTCACATTAAACACTCAGCCAGTCATTCAATCATCCAATGAGAAACATTATTGAGTAATTATACAATAATTACAAAAGTTTAAACAACTGAATGTGTCCACGCACAGTAGAAAAAATATGTTATACATACCCTAACAAAAAAATAGTTAGAAAAGCATCCTATCTATAATTATAATGATATCTCTCAAACTCCACTAGAAAAACACTTAAATAAAATGCTAATAAAATACCCAGTCGGTATTTTTCTTTTTGTGGCATTGGTCTTTGTTAGTGAATCCACCATATTTATTTTATATATATATATATATATATATATATATGGAAGCAGCTGTTGTTGAGTTAACAGTTGCAGTCAAGAGACTAACGTCACTCTTGACTGAACGAGACGTTCCAGTTCCACGCACTAGTCCGATGATGCTAACGGACTCGCAGGTTGAGTTGTTTACCCTGAATTCGCCACTCACGCCTAATCAAGGCAACAACATACCGGTTGGTGTTAACGGAAATTCTAATACTTCTAGAGGTGAAGACCTAAGACCTAACAACAATAGGCGAGAGCCGGGTGAGCGAGGTGAAGACCGATCATTTGACAACAACTGGGGCATAAATGTGACAGGCGAAACAAGGCACAGCAATGGTAACAACTACATTGGTGAGAATTTTAAACGGTGGTTTCAAGGCCCTAATTTTGATTTTACTGCTTCGAAGGAAGGTAAAGCTTTGGAACTGACTGTTAAACAACAAATAGAACGATTTGGGACTAAGTGTAGAAAATACAGGGTGCTACAGTTGGACAATGCATTTTTGGTCAAATCTATCACTTTACAACAGGTCCCAAGGGACTTAGGATCTGGAAACTTCCCAATGGTATAGAACAAGGGACACAAGCCTACAAGGAACTGTTAGATCTTTTTAACAAGACGGGTCTACAAATGTTGGACATAATTGTAAAAAACAATGTAAGTAAGATAAATACGCTTGAGAAGGAAATTGTTAAACTGAATGAAAGCATTGTGGGGGACTTGTTGTTTTGTCAAAATGTACAAGGATATAGGGATGTTTTAAGCAATATTGATAAATATGGAGAAAAAAGTATGCAAATAAAAACCAAGAAGTTAGCTAGGGATATGGAGGACTACAAAAACAACCGGGCTTATGGAGTTGTTAAACACAGTCATGGAAATCATATTGAAAGTGCCATAATTGTTAATGATGACTATGATAGTGGTGATGGTGGGCTGGATAACGGAGACAACATCGGGGGATTTTTTAGATGAATACCCGCCGTTAAGGAGATCAGCTTGGCTACAGAACAAAAGGGAGGGTAATTCAACCACCCAGCACTATGTTCCGGATACGAAATATCAGGGACAGAGACGGGCGAACAACCGTTGGAACAAACAATGGCATAACTACAACAACAACAGGAGGAGATATTAAGTGACTCTGATATAACTTTTGACTGTGTAGCATGTGAAGTTTTACCAGATATTTCCATTACTACTATATGTGATGTAGAAGTATGTTTAAACAATGAGAACTTGTCACAGTGTAAAATCTTCACCAAATCCAACTTCAGAGTTTATAATTACAGTGCATTTGCTATTAAAGAAGCCCACCATGATGTATTGTCAAAAGGTTTTTCATTTGTACCTAACTTCAGAACAAATATGGTGGATGTATTCACTAATGTCAAAATGTTTGTGAGACAGCTTAATTTGGCCCTTTTTTTCAAGAACAATCCTAATGTTGTTTGTCATCATAACAATGATGGGTGTTTAAAAAGGAAAAGTGTTTTTGTACCCCCATGCAACAAGGATGTGGCTATATTTGAAAAATTATGTTTGAAGGGAATTAAGAACATAATTAATACTAAATGGGGGGCAAATTATGATTCTAATTTGTCTACACAAGAGAAGGATACCTTGTTTGAGTTAGCAGGAAAACAAAGAGTTGAGAATTATGAAACCCGATGGGGTGATGGTGTGGTGATTATGTCCAAATCTGATTACATAGCTAAAATGCAGGAAATACTGGATGACCACACCACTTATCAAATGATTTCTATCAACGAGTTGCATATAGCATACCGTAAAATTGATTAATTCTTACTTGATGCTTTATTCCAAGGAGCAATTACTGAGACAGAATTTAATTTTTTAAATGTGGAATGCCCAGTCACACCTGTTATTTTTGGTATCCCGAAAATACACGAGGGCACTAGGGACCCCCCTTTTAGAGCTATAGTTTTGTCCCGGGGTTCCAAGACTGAACCCTTGGCTGCCTTTGTCGATGAAGGGATTCAGAAGGTTGTGGCTGGGATTCCACATATTTTGAAAGATTCTTGGCATTGCCTCCAAAGACTTGATAAGATATCAGGCCATGATACAGAATGGTCTTTCATAACTATAGATGTCATCAACTTATTTACTGTAATTCCACAAGATGTGGGGATTGAATACTTCACCCAAAGTTTGGTAAAAAATGGTAAATTAAATGCTGCTAAAATAAATATGATGACATCAAGTATAGAAATGGTGTTGAAGAGCAATTTTGTAACATTTGAAGGTGAATTGTTTCAGCAAATTTCAGGTGTGGCTATGGGGGCATAATGTGCCCCTGGATTTGCCAACCTAGTTCTTCTATATTGGGAAGAAGTATATGTATTTGGGTCACCATATAAAGACAGAATTGCTCTTTATAACAGATTTCTAGATGACATACTAATCTTGTGGAAGGGAAGTGAGGATGATGCAGTCTTTTGTTGAATACTTAAACAGTACCACTACTTTTTTCAAATTTACTAGTAAATGGAACAATAATGAGGTAGAATTTTTGGATATTAAACTGACCAAATCAGAAAACATTTTACATAGCAACATATTTAGGAAGAAGTCTCATAGTAATTCCCTGTTACATTATAATAGTTGCCATCCTCAACATCAAAAAAGAAGAATAGTAAAGGGCCAGATGGTAAGACTTTCTAGACTAGTGAGTGATGATGACACTTGTAATAAGGAAGTGTATACCTTAATTGGCTTCTTTTTAGACAGGGGATACCCATTAAAGTTGTTGTTAAAAATAAGAAACAAAGTTTTTGGAAAAAGGAGGAGTAGATATCAACCCATTCGAAGGGGTAACAACACAGAAATGGTGGAGAAGGACAACACGTTTGAAGGCAAGGCATTAATTTTGAGATACAATAGTCAAACGTCTGGTGTTGTTGAAGTGGTGAACAAAATATGGGACACAATATTTAATGAAACTTTGAGGAATGATTTAGGAAGTTTCCCCAAAATAATATACTCAAGGGGGAAGAACATCAAAGAAATCTTGGAAGGAAATAGAATTATATACAAATGTTCCAGGATGTACAAGTGTGGATCCTGTAAATTTTGTAGGTTCATTAATGAAGGACCTTATGTAATGGTAACTAACTATTTAAAGACCATTGGGTGCCCTGGTAGGTGCAGTTGCAACACATAGAATTTGGTATACATTGCCACCTGTGTTAGCTGCAACGCATTCTATGTGGGCAAAACTGTCTGTAGGTTAAAGAACAGGATTGCAGAACATCTGAGGGCATTAAAAATCATGACATACACAATGCATTGTATATGCATAGTACACACTGTATGGACTTTAAGAAATTTATTTTCTTTGTGATCGATAGAGTAGGAAGTCTTGAAAGGGGTGGTGATGTCAGATTGAGGGTGGAATTATTGGAATATAGATGGCAAATAACACTGGATGCTACTACTCCACCAGGCCTGAATGAGCACATTTCGTTAAAGCCTGTTTTGAAGGATAGGGCCAACAGAATTTAGTTTCAATAGGTGAACATTATGTATTTTCTACACACTTGTTTCATTAAGTTGTTTACAATTTCAACATAATTATTTTAAAAACTTTTTTATTAGCATTTTATTTAAATGTTTTTCTAGTGGATTTTTGAGAGATATCATTATAATTATAGACAGGATGCTCTTCTAACTACATTTTTTGTTAGGGTATGTATAACATATTTTTCTACTGTGTGTGGACACATTCAGTTGTTTAAACTTTTGTAATTATTGTATAATTGCTCAATAATGTTTCTCATTGGATGATTGAATGATTGGTTGAGTATTTAATGTAAGGTATGGATGCTTTTCACTCACTCTGAAGAAGCCATGTGCTATGGTGAAAGCGCTTAGTTGGTGAATGTGGATGCATTTGGATTAAAAGTTTCTCCCTAGAGCCTTGGACGTGGTTCCTTTTGTTTCTTACTAGTTTTGTACCCAGTGGATATTTTTCTTTTTGCATAACCCTAAACTATGCTCCTTTGATTTTTTTTTTATCCATGGGATAATATTTTGTCTTCATCACAGATACTATGCTCCTTTGATTTTTTTTTTATCCATGGGATTATATTTTGTCTTCATCACAGATGAAGTGCAAAGTTGTTTGCCATTGTTTGATGGTCACTGCAATGTAATTGATAAATGTAGAGTATATGTTATATATCTGTAAGCATTCATTTATTTATGAGTGTAAGATGCTGTCAAATGCTTTTTTGTAATCTATGCATGCCATATTTAAATTATTTCCCTTTTAAAATTCTCGATTCGGGTTTAATTTAGTAACAAACGATTGTTTGTTCCATACGACTTTCTTTTGTTACCCTTTCGATCTAGTGCCATAACTGATTTCTTTTTCTAAATGACTATAAACTCTATCTGCATTAGTTCCAATATACAGTTTGTATATTGTTGGAAGGCAACTTATTGGACTATACTTCTTAGGATGGTTTACGGATTCACTCTTAAGGATGAGTTTCATTTTTTTCCTGTTGTTAACCAGACTGGAGTCTGTTTGGGATGCACATCTAAGTAATTCTTAAACAGGGCTAAATGTTTGTGTTCTGATGTTAATGCTTTCAGCCAGACATTAGTGACTGGATCTGGGACTGAGGTTTTCCGTTTATAATTTTTTTTCATTTTGTCTCGCTTTCTTTGGCCATTACTTTATCCCATTTCATATCCCCTACATTTGAGCACCTTACCGTTTCTCGTAATTCTTGTGTCCATTCTGAATCTTTGTTACATACCATGGGATTTTCATAAACACTCCATAAATGTGCCTATGTCTTCTTTTTCATTTTGCTTTGTTTCCCAATTCTCTATAAATTCTTTTTGGATCACCAATGAATTTCTTATTTTGCACTTTTCCTTTATATTTATCTGCATACTGTCTTCATGTTTTGCCTGTGCTGATATTTCTAGTTTATTATTGGCAATAGTATATGATAACTCTTGGTCTGTTCTGATATTATGTGATGCTTTTACTATGTCTACTGTTCTTAGTATTTTTGATGATCTTTTTCCTTTTCTATATTCTTCTATCAGTGATACTTCTTGTCTTAAATGTTCTTCTAACAGGGATACTTCTTGCCTTAAATGTTCTTCTAACAGGGATACTTCTTGTCTTAAATGCTTAATAGTGTTCTCTATTCAGAGCTTCCATGGTGGCATTTTTCTTCCTTTCTTTGGTTACTTTACTTTTGTGATATCATTTTATTCGTTTTTAGGATACTTTTCCGTTATCGGGGCAACACTTTCAATGCAATTGTTCAGCTGTAATCCAGTTCTCTTACATGTCTGTT